>NC_083597.1:60006393-60309423 GCF_020882245.1 Rhopalosiphum padi | reverse complement strand
TGTTGTATTGACTGTGACATTTTTTCAGTAGGTTTAAGATTGATATCCAGAAAACTCATTTTTAAATCATTTGTGTTATAACCAGAATCAATTGTAATTCTTGACATCTCGTTTAAAGTTTTCATTGTGATAACAGGTTGAATTAAACATGTATTTGATTTTTGAATTGAATTAGATGGACAGTTACTAACTGAAGAAATCCCATTGTCAGTTTTGATTTTTTTCTTGTCTTGTGGCATAGTATCTAAAATAATACATATGTTTTTACTTTTTTAGTAACAAAAATAACTATAGTGCAATCAAATTAATAAAATGATCATTATGACGTAATAAACTAGTTTTGTCCCATATTGACTGATCATTGGTCATTATCTCAACTTTGTCCTTTATGTTATTAACAATTAAATAAATAAAAATATAAATATATTAAAAATTAATACCAATTAAACTAAGATTATACTTAAAGTATTAAAATTAGTACAAATAGTATAGTACATTTAATAATTTAATTTAAATCTAAATTACACGTATAAAAAATAAAAATAAATATAAAAATAATGAACAAGTAAAATGTTTAAAAAAACATTTATTTGTTAAATTATATTCTTGAAATATCTTATTAATATCTTATTATGCAATTATAATTATTTAAATAAAACAAACTGAACAGAATATTAGGCTTTGTACTCAAATTATTTATTTATTAGTTATTTAAATATTCAAACACCAGAATAAAAAATTTAAAAATTAATTTACGAGGTAGGTGCTTAAAACCGTTATTATTCGAGTTAATATAAATGTCAAATAAACCACCATGATAAAGTTAATCTCATAAAACGTATTAATATTATTACAAAATATCCATTTAAATAATTTTCTAAACCAAAAGTAGTATATTTCACATAAAAAGTATACAATATTCTATGTCTGTCAATAATTATTGTTATTTAACACGTTCAACGCCTATGACATGGATCACATATCTTATAAATTGTTTAATGTTACCAAAAATATCTGGGCTATAATATTTTGTTTAGTTATTCAATTCATATTTATCTAAAAAAAAAATCTGTTTTTATTTATCACATTTTTCTGTGAATAGACATATTATACCATGCAATGTAAAAAGTATGCTGGACAGGCACAACGTATGAATTATATGTAGGCGGGATATTAACATATTAAAAAACAAACCATATACTTGAATTAAATACAACAACGAACATGTACAAATAAAAATAACTCATCACATAAAAAAAATAATCAAAGGATTGACTTCTCAAAGGATTGGTTTCAAGTGTATTTCATCATCGTGGATATATGGGTTACGCTGGTCACAGTAATTTGTGTGTATATCAGTAATATCAGTAATATATTAGTAGCATCTTTGTTTTAAGATAGTTTAAGTATATTTTTTACTTGTAAACTATATTATATTTATATTATTAGAAGTATTTTATTGATTCAGTAAGTCGAATTAATTGTATAATAATTATTAAAATATTATATCATATAATATTATTTAAACTAGGTATGTCATTAGTTCATTACCAACGTATCATACGTATAGTACCTACACCGAGTGTAGTCAGTGTAGATAAATATACATGATATGGATTGCTTATAAGTCAAACATTTTTAAAAATTTAATTGTCTACACTGTAGACTACAGGATGTAATAATTTATTTTATAACGTAAAATTGCAATAAAAATCATTATTTTTCATTTAAATACCTAATAGGCCCAAAATATTGAGAAGGAACGCTTAGAATTTAAAATAAAAACACAAATGGTACAACTAATACATTCCTTGTCCCGATTAGGTTCTAAAATGATGAGGATTACAGGATAATAGCATAACACAAATTCATATTTCGATGAATACATGTATTTTGGAAAATAAATTGTTTGAGTTAAGTATATAGGTCTCGATTATTTACATTATTATGAAAGTTTATGGGTGTTACGTTAATAACGTTAATTATGGATTAATTCGAGCGCAAGAAGCCCTAGAACCTACAATATTTATTAAATGGGTATTACAAACTAGTCTCATTTTTCTCAACTTAGCTCAGGATTTCATCGATCCCACTAGATGCATTGTTAAAGTTGGTGGATATCTCTTTGTGAAAAATAATATGGTTTAGGAGATTCATCAATTTCAATAGCAATTGCTATAGGTAAGTACTAAGTAGTTAGTATAAACCGCGCTAGCTGGCAGAATCGATACAAAACCAGCAAAATAGTTTACGCCTGTTGTTTTTATTATTATTTTTTACGCAATTGAAAACAATAATTTATTACAATATACTATTACAGTTGAGTGTTGACCAATTACCCTCAAAGGCTGTTTTCGGCATTTAAAAAATGTACCAGTTGCCCTCGCATACTATATATAAATATAATACATAATTATTTTAATCGATTAATTATTATTTATTTATTACTTACATAACAATATTAACAGATTAGATTTTGTAAAATCTGTTAATCATTATTACAAAGTATAATATATAATACAATACCAACTTTTTTGACAGTCATAATAGTTTATAGGTTTAAATGGATTAATTTACACTTAGCTTTATCAAAATATTTATTATATGTTCTTATATTATATTTTATACATACATGATTTTTCAAGATTTTTATGATCCATAAATGACAGAGACAGAGACTCATTTTCTTTAATATCTTGTTGATTAAACAGTCTATTTGGTTCAGAATCATTTAAAAATTCCTTTGAAAATAAGTACAAACATTATCAACTATAAACAAACGTAAAATAACTACATGGCTAAAAACGTTCTATATCATAACCAATAACCATTAACTTTAAAAAAATATATTTTAATTATAATTAGTGTATTATAAAGTATTCAAAAATCTTTAAGTCATTTATTTTCCTAATATTAATATGGTAGATTGAACTATTATTTACTCAAAATACACCACATATTGTATTATTATTATAGCTGTATGACATACATTGGCATGTTTACGTGTATTATAACCACTGTGCCAAATTAAAGAACTGCACACCCATTTAAATTGACTAAAAACTATCATTGAATTCAAATTTAACTATAACTATTTTCGTATAAGAACCGATAATTATTGTTATCAACATAAATAAAAAAAAATCGAACATTTGAATTGCTTAAAAACAGCTAAAATAATGAAAACCATACTATATCTATAAAATGTTACCTATGTAACAAATATTCAATGAAAATATCAAGTCTATAATTCTCCCTACATTAATTGAAATAAAAAAACCGAATTTATTTTGTCTATAATTAGGTACAGCGTGTACACTGTACAGTGATTAAAAAAAGTAATTTTAAATTTCTTACTGCCAACTTAGTAACACTTTAGTATCAATATTCAACAAGATCGAATTTTTACAAAAAATTACCCTAAACTTTAAAGATTAAATCATTTTTGCTGCTACAAAAAGTGACGACAAAAAACAATTTAAGAGATTTTATAAAAAAGAAACACATCAATATAAAACTAAAACATGTTTTAGTCCACCCAGCATTTAAAACTGTTGTAAATAGATTAATTATACTAAGTAATAGACATTTTATAACAAATATCCACCAAACTTACGTACCTGAAAAAACAAATCAGTCTCCTCTTTCATGATGTTTGACTGAACACTTGTAACATAATCCACTATATCCATTCCAACAGGTTTGTTACGTATTAATGTAACAGCCAATGCCGTATTTAAATCACTTTCCATTTCTGTATAAGTTTAAAAATTATAATTTAATTTTTTTAATATTTTAATTCAATTCAAAAATGTATTTAATAAAAAGCTATTTTTATCAAAATACAAAGAAAAAATTAAGTTCTTTTATTAAAATATAGATATCTATAATATTATATCGACTGACTGGTTCTTAAATGGTAGAGAACGCCACATCCGCTCATGTTGCTCTATCTTGCATGTCCTACGCATTATTTACAAAACACATGTTACGTTCATAATAACCATTTTTAGAATGAATTAACTTATTATGAAATTTAAATATAAGATCAAGAATATCATAGAAGTTTTAAATGATATTTTAGTTTAAAACAAGTTATATAATCATTTAAAAAAAATGTTGAAAATTATAGTTTTAAAATGATCATAACTTGTTTCGTAATCAAAGTATCAATAAAAGCCTGTAGATAACTTGGATCATATAACAATGTAAAATTGATAATCGTGAACGTACAATTTTCTGTTCTATGCTTGCAAAGACGAACAACACATGGCGATGGCATCCTCTTAATTTGTTTTATGTAGCATTTTAGGAGGTTTAATTTAATAATTGTACAACAATAATTATATAAGTATAATGGATATCATAAATAAAATTATAAAAATAAATATACTATTATAACTTGCTTATGTATGAATATGATATCAATATTATGTACCTAGAAGGTAGATTGGTCTGAATTGTAGATGGTACTATATTGTTTATATATTATTATTATAACTTGTAAAATAGGTACTGCTTTTAAAATCTAACAAAATTGTATCGATTTATCTGCATACTATATAGGTATTTTTTTAATTAGGTTAAGATTATTAATTATGTTGGTAATAAAATATCATTAGATTTATACTTTATTTTGTCTTTAACAGTATTGCATTAAACGCAATAATTACAAATGTTAACGTATAATCATAACAACAGTTAAAATATAATGAAACAAAATAAAGAATAATATCATTACATAATATAATATAATAAATAAATATTAGATACATATTCTAGGAAATAAATTAATGTTAGGTAATTACAATATTTAATAGCATAATAATAATAATGGGAATAATTACAGATATGCTCCCACCTAAGACCCCGAAAGGGTCGCCTACCGCCTCCCTCTAGATTGGCTATCTTAGCCCCCGGGAGGGTAAACTGGAGGCCGAGCCCCCATCAAATTTGAAGTCTAGAGGACCAAGTCTGACGACCGGAGCTGGTAGGCGAAGGAAGCCGCCATGGATACCTACTTGATATTTAACTGTACGCAGGTTTTTACTTTAAAACCTAGATAAAATCATTTGAAGGCGAGAGTACTGGAGATATACCTACAAAATCATAGAATGTTGAGAATTACGATAATTACGATTTAATTTATATTTGTGTACCCGATATTTTCGGTAAGTACCTATCGGTTCAATTAAATTTCAAAAAACGATAAGAATTATATGTATTTTAAATTTAATTTCAACACTAATAGTTTATTCAGATTTATATTATTAGTATAAATTTTAAAACGTTGATATAACTGATCTTAAAAAAAAAATATTGAAAATTCGTTATAGACGCAGCGGGCGGCAGTATAAAATACCTACAGCGTTGTGCATGCATAAAAACGTAAATCGCAAACTTCCAAAAAAATGATTTGCGCAAATAAATTTCTGTCCCATCGTTCTTAACTCGTTGAAATAAATGTTTCCAAAAAAGAAATCGAAAAATCCCGTGGTAGCTAAACTGCAATTGTTCCAAATAATGTTTACTATTCAAATATTTATGTAGGTATTCAATAAGATATCAAATTGTGAACTATTTTTATTTCACTTAGAAATCAATACGGGTGCATAAAAGATTGTCATTTGTCAATATTTTGTCCTGTACTAACAGCTAGGCTATATAATATTATTTTGAAAATATAAACCTTGCTGGCTGTTAATTTTTACTCTCTGTAGAAATGATTATACTAAAGAACATCAATTCAATAACATATTTAAAAATTGTGGTGAACAGCGTTTTGTCCAATATGTTTCTCATATTTATATTATTTTTTTTTATTAAAATCAAGAAAATTGACTAACGAAAATACTCACTGTGATTATTGAATTTGTTATATGTATAATTGTAGAAAGTAGTAAAATAGTGCAAACACTGTCTGAACTTGTGATGGTTATTATTTGTTTTTATTTTTTATTTCCTATAAAGTCTTATAACCGATGTTCAACTGTATTGGATATTTTCATCATTATGAAAAGAAAATTGGAAATTTGGAAAACAGTTAAAACAGCGGCTGAGTTTAGAATCTCAGCGGTACATAGAACGTCTTTGACATTAACAATTGAGGTTATGTTATTTTATCAAATTTGTCTTCACTGATTGAACTTACTGATATTGTATATCTCGTTTATTTCAATATATAAAGGTTTCATACGTTTCTTAACTCTTTAAATCAGGTACCATACTATATAGTATAACATTACTAAAATTCAAATATTTTTTTAAACGTGATTATTTTAAATCCACTAAAATCAAATCATATCTTAGTTATTTTCAGCTAACTAACATAATATATCATCATGGATGGCTCCAAGATGTCACAAGATGAACTCGTGGAAAAATTAAAACATCAAGTGGCATTGGAAAATATAGAATTGTTATTAATGGTAAATAGTGTTCTAAGATTTATAAGTGAAAACGATTTAACAATCAACGAATAATTTAGGAAAACAATTTACTTTGAGCATACCATTTTAATATTATTTATATATTTTGATTATTAAACAAAATTACCCAAAAATCATTTAAAAACCAACATTTAATCTAAAGAAGTCTTTTAATTATAAATTTAAATAGTCCTCTTTGTACAATTTATTAAGATAGTTGATAGATACAATATTTTATATAAAAAAAAAACCTAGGTATGTATATTATTTTCAACTTGTAAATGTATATTTATATTAATTATCTAATATCTTTAGTTATTACTTATGATGTTCAAAGCCTTTGTTATTACTCATGTGGCTATGACATTTTTTGGTATATTTTGAAAAAAGGTTACATATAAAATAAACCATGTATTATCCTCATCATTGTATCATTGATAATTTTGATGAACTATAAGTGACACCTTTTATAGGTTTTATTAAGACAAAAAAATAATAATAATAATTGTTACTATAATGTTGTTTGTGTAACGTGAAACCATAATGTAATTTTTATTTAATAAATACCTATTTAATAGTCTTACATAGTATAGAACCCTGCACATTATGAATATAATTTTTTAATACATGTGATATTTAATTTAAAAGCATAGAATATAACCTAACTTACCTAAAATCAATTGAGTTAATAAAATTATTGTTGCACTGCCTTTTAGAATACATGGATGAGACCTATTATAATATATAAATATGTAATAACAATGTTATGTTTTAACAATTGAATCTTATGATTCCAGAAAATGAGTCGGTTATGTTTCAACAAATGCATCATAAAACCAGGGCCTTCACTAGATAGTACAGAACAAGTAAATATTTTACAATATAATAATATATTACATTTTAATTAAGTGCAATTTTAATAACTTTTTTTTTTTAGAAATGTGTTTCAATGTGTATGGACCGTTATATGGAAACAGTTAGTTTAGTTTCCAAGTCCTTTGGTGAACGACTTATGGCTGAATCCCAAAATATGCATTAAACTGAAGCAATGCATTAAATGAGTGTTATTATATAGTTACTATAGTTTTCTGTCATATATACGGTTAATTGTATATTTACATTTGTAATTAATTTTTAAATACCTCAAAAATTTTGAATGTATAAAAGTAAAAAATAAACATCAGAAGTATAAAATCTTGTTATTTTGCAAAGAAATATTCAAAGATGTATGTTATGTGTTCTTATCATTTCAGGACTGCCATTCTGGGTCTGAAATAAAAAAAAATAATTGTAAAATATTTATTAAAAAATTATTTTTATACAGCTCATATAATCTACTTTGAAAAAAATATTTAATTTACTTTTTATACATTCCAATTGAAATTTTTACTGTTTTTACTTATAATATTGCTATAAGACTATAATATATTTAACTTACAGATAAATCAGTGCTCGGTAGGCTATCATTACCACATGAAAGATTTTCATCAGTTTCAATATCTTCCAAGCTAGATTCATTTTTATTACTTTTCAAATCAGACTTAATATCTTCATCCGTGTTTTCATTTTGATCAATAGCAGGTGGTCTTTTGATTGGTGATAACTGTTCTATATTTAAACTATTTAAACTCTCTATAAAAACAAACAATTTGTTTTCAAGATTATTAACTATTACTTAAAAGTTTATATAATAGATATATCTGAATGTTTATATAATAACTGTAAAAATTGAACTTTAAAATATGCAATCTACATCGTTAGTATTTCAATTAATGTGCATAAGAGAAAATGAACAATAAATTAATTCAAATAGGTTTAATAAATAATAGAAAATAATTTCAATTTTTTAATAAAAAAATACACTTACCAGAGCTTTCAATATCTTTTAACTGTATACTATCTGATAAATTATGATTTGATGGTGACAACAATCCTGTTTGACTGTCATGTGTATTTTCTTCGAACAATTTTGTTTTAACAGGTGATAAGCTTAATGATTTATTATTTTCAAGTTTTGATTTTATTATTTCTGTATTATTTTTTAATATTTGAGCTAATGAAGATACCTCGTGTGTTATATTATTATGTTGTGTTTCGTTATGCTAGAAAAATTATTTGAATTAAAATAAAGAAAATTCCATTATATTTTATAATAAACCTTAATGACTTCATTGGTTGATTTATATTGTGACTGATAATTTTCAAGAATTTGTAACAATAATGGCTTTTGATCGTCTAAAATAAATTATAAAATATACATTTGTAATAAATCAATAATATTCCTATTTTTAAATGCTTACAGCAAGACCAAAACTTATTTTTGATTTTAAATAATTAAATACCTAATACAATATACATTATACATATTAAATTTTAAGTTATTTAAGATAGTATAATGAAATATAATCAAAACAATTATAAAAAAACCTGAATATTTTGACAAAAAAAATTAAAATTAACTGTGAAGTTACCAAAAGTGACTATAAACATAATATTAAATACTTATAAAAATAGAATTTGAAATTAGCATACTAAACATATTTTATTTTAGTACATACAACTATAGCAGAATAAACTTCAAATCTAAATCATACTAAAATTAATTCAAAAACAGTATTTGCCATCTATTTTGATAATTTGTGTGATTATTCAAACAAATTAACAATTTTGAGCTCATTTTTTTTTTTTAAATAATACATACTTAATTTAGTATAGCACGTTTTAACAGCTGGCTATCCTTAAATTATATAATATATAAATGTTACTTAGCTAATATAATAATTATTACCCTTTGAAAGAGAAAGTTCTTCAAAAATGTCATCTTTATCTTTGTATTGATAATGATGCGCAGCCCCAGTTTCAGAATCAAATACTGATGTTGTAAACGTTAAATCTAAATACTCAAACAAATCTTTAACTAAAGATAACAATAATGATCCATTATTACTAGAAACAAAGTCTTTAATTTTGTCTGTATACAGTTTATTCTGGAAGAAAATAAACAATAATTAATAATTAACTGAACATAAACTACAGGCTAAAAACAATAAGATAAATTGTAATAAATTCTTAAACATACTTATTATTAAGAAATCCTAAGCTAATTAAATACCTTAGTAACATAGTTGTAATCATAGACGTATAGGGGGCTTATCCCCCCCAGTTTAAAAAATAGCCCCCTCAAAAATGTTGAGCCATCTAATTTTTTCAATAATTTTTACAATATTTAAAATAAATAATTATTGTCGTTGATCAACAAAATTATATTGATAAAAATAATTGTTTATGTTTTATGCCACTATTCATTAAATTTTTTATAATATTATATAATAGTGTGTTATATTCGTCTATCAATAAAATTTTAATATAATATAAGGTTATAAAAAATGTTGAAATATTCTCTATTTCTAAACGATATAATGAACATTATATTAGGAATAATGGAAAAAACTCATTGTCTTGCCTTCCAAAATATTGTTATCCAATTAACCAGCACTTTAGGAAATATTGTAAGCAACTCTTTGATACAAAGTTATTATATAACTTGATACCTATTTTTAATTAAATACCTAGTTAGATACACTATAATATTGCTATTATTTAAAGTATGAGTGCTATTTAGTTTGGAGAACTAAAAATAAAAAATAATAAAGTTTTTTGTATTTTATGATGTATATTTGCAGATTTATACTAGTTGGGGTAGAAGAGGACAAAGCCCCCCACAAGTTGGTATATGTCTATCCCTAGGAGGACAACAGCCCCTCCAAAAAATTTAACTACCCTACGCCTATGGTGGTAATGATTTACTTACATTTCTAATAAATATTATATTGTAGTCTCTACAACATAACTAACCAGTGGTTTTATACTATTTTAATATTAAGGCAAATGATAAAGACACCAGTTTTTATATATAATATTAAGTACTGAGTAGTAAGTTTATAGCTCAGACTAGTAAGTATTGAAATAAGAACTATAATATGGCGGTTCTCTATATTACTCTATGCTACAACACTAAATATGAAATGTAAATTATTCAAATATTCAGTCATGTTTTTTTTTTGTTCCTTTTTTAACTATATATATATTATAATTTAACTTAAGTGTTAAATTTATACCTGAAATGAAGAACCTTTTTCAAGAACATGAAAAACGTTTGCTCGAAGTTCGGCCTAATAAATTAACAAAAAAAAAATAAAACGATAAAGTAAGTTATAATGCAGTATTAACTAATCATTATTATCTACTAACTCTCATTTTAGGCAAGACACCAGTGGATTCCAGTGTTTTCTCGACCATCTCTTCTAAATTAGTGTTATCGGTAGACATTTTAACCAATATCTTCAGCAAATCAGATTTCGTTGTTCAAAGTTGTAAATATTACTACGTTTCTAACTCTCTCAATGACGAACAATTGCAAACAATTTTAAATATTAGATAGGTATGAAATATTTATTATAACACTATTAACTTCACATTCAAAAATAATACGCACTTGAACTGACAAAAATAATAATACAAAAAGTTGTATTAAGCCGTTAAGGTAGGTATGTGAATTTAATACATTTTAATTTTAATTTTTTAATTAATTAACTGTCAAGTTATAAATTATAACAATAATAACCTATTATAGATTTCTATGAGTTAGGTCCGCGGCTATCTAAATAAGTATAATATAGGTAGTTTACTAGTTTAATTTTATCAGCTTAAATATTGATATGAAAAAGAAAACCGCCAAATTCATATTATCACACATTTGTAAATTACCATGATTTAAAACAAATAATTAACATTTATAATTTTTTTTTTACTTGATTTTATTATACGTCTTATAAATTTGTAATAAAAATATAAATGTAATTTGTACAATCAATTTTATAATATGTAGGTAATCGAATTATTGACAAATTAATTATTATGCCTACCTATGTACATAATATTATAGGTACCTATTAACCTATTGCATTTCGTATATTATACACTATTATCACAGAACAATTATAAATACTAGGTAAGTAGTAGGTACTTGGCACGGTTATTTACTTTACTATTCTGTAGTAGTAGCAAAGAATAACGTAGTAGTAACTAGTAAGTACTAAGTACCTAATTATATAAGACAAAAAAAAAATGATTTACACATATTAAGTAGGTATATAATATATAAACACCCAATTTTAGTATATAAATGTACATATATTTATAATAAATAATAAAATATAATATACTAAAGTACACTCAAGACTCAACATACTATATAGTCTATAATACATTAATACATATCTAATAATTAACTTTTTCATAAATTAAATATAATAAATAATACCGATTTTAATATGTGTAGGTACCTATGTAATACCAATATTTTGTTGTACTTAATAATTTTCCTTAATTGCACCTCCCTATAGTGGACATTTGGTCATTCCTCACAAATGTCCACTATATAAATATTTCCTCAATAGTTTTCAACTCCTTAAAAAGGACATTTCCCATGACTGCCCACTATATAGAAGTTTCACTGTGATACCTAGGTATGTTATTCGTTCAAACAAACAGTTAAATGTTAATCTTATACAATATAGCTATTATGACTTAAACATAGATTGTTAAATTATGTAGATAGATATATCATGACATCATGTATTATATATATAACAGGTATAAGTATAGATACAGGTATAATAGTAAGTGTACCAGGTATTATAGGTATATCCATGCAGTTCTGCACTTTGCACTTCGCAACTTCTGTAGATAGGAACTTTCTTATCAATAATAGGCGAGTTATTACTTATAACAAAATACTTAACTGGATCATGGTAATTTTGCTTTTAATTGATATCTGAGAAGTCTTAATAAATATCTGAACCGCCAACGGATACCATTTATAATAAACCAACGTTGCACCTAGTTTTGGTCCCTCGTGCGGAAACTTCCAAACCACCAAAATCTTCTAAAAAAAAAAAAAAAATGAACAATATTTATTTATTTATATTTTATATTTTTATATAATTATATTGCGTACATAACTATACCTAAACATATATAATATAACGAATTGATATGAATCAAAAATTAAATATTATACCTATGTACAATGTGTAAGTACTTATTTATGTTTAGATTGAACCTTTTTCTAAAATAAAAAAATAATTTAAATGGTTAAATAAATTTAAGTATTGTGATATAGGTAATTATCCATTTGTTTATAAATTGTTTGTATAATAGATACTATATAGGTGTTATACTTATACTCTTAGGTGCTGCCACTGGCAACTTTCCTACTTCCCTCAAATTTACTTATTAGTTATTTTACGCATTTTATTGTATATTATACAGATAGTAAATTTTTGTATTTCGAAAAAAAAAATGATCACAATTATTATAACAATAGATCAATAAAATCAAAAATACTAAATATTATGTCACAGATAATTAACAATATTTTTTCACATATGTTTTTCGAGTACCTATAGGTATACCTTCTATTGATTGTTATTATACAATATCATATTTCTTAATTCTTTGATGATACTTTAAAATTGACTAAAATCTATTGACAATTTATCGTATTTTCCAGTGGCGGATCCAGGGGGGCGATCGGGGCTATCGCCCCGCCCCCGTTCTCTCAAAAAAAAAAATGGTTTGAAGTCGTCCCTGATTTTAGTTTTTGACGTAATTATACTTCAAGGGTAATAAAATTATAGAGATAGGTATATTTTTTATTACTATTAGTATAAAAAATATTGTATTTGTTCTGTACAAGACTGTGGAAAGTAACATATTATGTATGTACGATGTACCTAAATAAATACTTTATCAAAATGTATGTTTTATTAGTGGATATGTATATTGTTTTTCAAAATAAAATTAATGCTTTATAGTGATTAGTATCGATACCTAGTAGGTGCACCCTATAATTGTTCAGGAAATTTTAGGAACCTAAAATTCCAGTTTAAAAGTTTAAATGACTCAATACGCCAATACCTAATTCATTAGTCATCTTAATGAATTATTAAAGGTATCTTGATTATCTAAAACCTACCTATTTGTTTTTTTTACGTTTTAAGTGTAATTGTTGTTCCAATTTGTTATACGTATATTATAGGCACGATAGTACAATCTTAACATTGTTTAATAAATATATGCTTTGAAACATAAATAATATTTTATTATTACTTTTATTACCTAATACACTTCAATTAAAATGACAAATTAATCAGAGCATACATACACCCATACACGTTCTAATTAATATAATATTCTAATAAATCTTAATGATTAATATTACTAATAACAATAATCAATACCTATACAATAACTGGTGTCTGATGTCCAATAGGTTAATTAATGAGTGCCATTTCAAACGTAAATGATACATTTATATTTGAGGAAATATTATTATAATAATTCCTAGACTAGAGCTCAAATATCATAACAAAAAGTCAATAAGAAATAAGATCTAAAAATTATATATAATCTTTGATTGTTATATATTGCACTAAAAATAGCTATAATTTATCTATAGACATTTTTTTATGGACTATAATAAATAATAATATAACAATTGTATCTATAGTAAATACTAAGAATGTAATATAAAATAAATAATATTTTATTATTATATAATATAATAATATCATTGATAATATATCCAATCATTCTAATCTATAATCAATGATATCAAATAAAATTAAAAATTTTAAAGTAAAACCAATACCTATCCTATTTTTTACATTTTTATTATAATTATTAGAAGACAGAATTATCTATAAGAATTAATGATAAAATGATTAATGGATGTTTTTATCGCAATATATTTGCTGTTGAATGAAATTTCAGCGAGTATTTTTTACCTTTTTTTCAACTTACCAAATTTTTGTTCAGCGGAATCAATTTTATATTTGTATGTAGTTAACTTTAATAATAACTAGAGTTCAGGACTACTTCTTGCATTCTCTTGTTTTTTTTTTAGTGGTCGTAGATTATTCTAAGTGAGTTATAAATTTGTTTTATGAAATAGTGAAACTATATACCAAGTTTAAATTTGCATATGTTTGCATATTTCGTCATATTTTTGGAAAAGTGCATATTTGAGCGATTTTAAAAAATATTTTGTATATATTTTGAATTTTTTAAATTTATATGTACGTAAAATGGTTGGAAAAAATCATAACTGGAAAATGGAAACAACGCATACGAGTATAGCATATACTATCCTCATACATCGTATATAAACAAAAAGCAACACTTTATAACGATAAATAGTACCGTCAGTACCGAAATACCATATCTATTATCTAGCCACATGGATTGTGTGGATTTTTAAATCAAAAATTTTTAAAAACTAATTAAAATAAAGATTCCAAAGAAGACTCGGCTCAATTGAAGAGCCCTTCATTATAATTTATAGGAGTAAAATCCATAGGCGTGCGGAAATAGGGAGGCTTGAGAATTGAGGGAATTAAGCCCCCCCATAAGTTTAAAGTACAAGCTTTAGTATTATATAGGTGTAATGAGCATATATTACTTAGCCCCCAGTAATTTCACCAAATTTTCGCTTATGGTAAAATCGGAAAAAAAACTATAGAAACTGCAGACTGAAATCACGTCTTCTATACAACTCACAAAATGTCCTTTTATCACTACAACCATCATTTGAATATTATTTTTTGTAATCACTCATGACTCATCGTTAAAACATAAATATCATATATTCCCAAAAAAACTTAAATATGTAATTCAATCCTTTTATAAAACTTAATTTTCTCTGTTGCTCTTTATTTTAACTTATTTTTATCATTCAATAAAAAAAAAAAAAAATATTTTGTGATTGTTAAAATGATTGTAAGAAAAAACAAATTCGTTGAAACAATTAATTTAATAAATAAAAACAGAAAAATGTTTTTTGATTTTTAATTTAACAAGTGTTAAAATCGAATTTACTTTTATAAAAATTATTCAAAAACCAAAATATTATTTTCAATATTTTACCTAGATATATATTATATATATTAAGTTGCAAACATTAAATACTTCAGACTTTTAAAAAGTATGTTTATTTTCAGTTTTTCTGATTATTTTTGCTTTTTTGACTAGTTTTTCTAGTTTTTATGGTTTTTTCAGAAAATCCTTCGAAATTCTATAAACAATAAGGCAAAATGTCTCGAAAGTGAAGTTTGATTTCTTTATAATATAAAGATTTTTTTTTTGATTTTTTAGTTAGAAACTTTTCCTAATACTTTTGTTTCAATATATTTTGTAGTCTTTAATTATATTATTTTTAGCACAGTTACAAATAAGGTCTAATAGTTAGTACCTACTTTATCATGTATAAAGAAAGTTTTTTTTTTTATTAAATATTTTTGCTCAAATTTTTTTAAGGCTTTTTTGAGTGCTTATAATAATGTTTTTAAGTGCTTTTTTAAGCGTTTACTTTAAAAATTGTAAATGTTATATAAGTCCCGAGCCCTGCTAATAAGTACCTTAGTACCTATATAGATTAACGTTTGTTTTTGAGTTGTAAATAAATTTATTGGATTTTAGGTTATATTGCAATTATGTACCATAATTCCATTTTATACCATCTAATATCTATATTCTATGTGTTTGGGAATGAATATAAATATCTGGGGTTATCACTTATCCCAATGACCAATATGGGCACTAACTATTGATAGTCCCAAAACCCAACTACGCATTATTATTTATTTTTTTACAAATTTTATTTAAAAAAATTATATGTAAGTTTTAAAAAATACTGTCCATTACTTTACTTGCAGGTAAATTAAATTATTTTATATTGTTTAAATATCTATTATTTTTACACCATAATAAATTATACTTTTCTTTCTGGGGTGTCTGAGAAAGAATGTATAAGTGAAATAATTGTGTAGACAGTAGAAATAGTAGAACAGCAGGTCTCAAATGAATAATAGGAAGCAGCTATGAATGGTATATGGGGCATTTGTGCAATTTTCATATGTGACCTTTTATACATTTTCTCTATAAATTATAATATAAAATAGTGATACCTATCCATACCAATGCACATAAATTTGCACGATTATTGTAATGGTTATATATATTCTGCATACGTTTTTGAATTTTTAGTGAACCCTCAAGGGCCAAGAATTTATATAATATATATAATTAAAATAATTAAATAAATACTCGTATTATTTATTTATTATTATTTACTATCAACACCAAAATGCTAAATCCAGCGCAGAAAAAAAATAATCACTTACTTTTAATTTGATGTTTTTAAAAATGAATTGCTTAAATTTGACCGATTTTAATAACAACAACATTAACGCAAATTTAATAAACATTATTTATTACCGATGTATCAACAAAAATGCTAGTTACTAGAACATTATATGAAAACTGCGTTGGAACTTGAATTAATACTGTATGGCATCAGCCGTTGAGCCCAGCCGTAAAGCCGTATAGATGGTGTTATTGTTATGGTGCACCCGGCGAGGTAAACGTTATAATTTATTTCATTTTTGATTGCTGATTGTAGCTTAAAATTTAATATACCCGCCCGTTACTTGATCAGTTCATTAAAGTTCAACGATAAAGACAACGAAAATGATAAAACATAGTTATTTTTTTTATTATAAAACGCATAACTTTTATATTTCATTTCTGAGCAATTTTTATAGTAGGTACATATATTTTATATATTAATATTATTTATACAGTAGGTATACACATTAGTATATTATATAAAAATAACGGCGAAATAAATGTAGCCGTATAGCCTCTATTCGGTAGGTTCATCTAATAATTAGATGTTTCATAAATGATTAATGAATAATGAATATATATTTGCACAGATATTTTAAGCTTTTCAAATCATTTCAAAGGTTTTAAATTTTAAATTAAATAAAAAATCTATATAATATATTAAACTGATGTACACTTTTAAATACGTATTCTTTCTGTTACATAATATTAATAGAATTATTTTGTGTTTACCAACTGGCCAACTTTTACTAAACTTGGCACTTATTGACAACCTTGTGTGTATAATAAAACGAAGGCGTATTTAGAGGAGGGTGACTGAAGGGGTTGTAGCAAACTCCTACATGATATGCTTAAAAACCGGAGAAGTCTTTGCAGCAGCTCTTAAAATGGATTCTGATGGATACGATAAGTCATCCTATAGATGTCTACAAAATAATTCGTAATTTTGAAATTTAATATTCAAACGTATGCAAACAAAATTGTAATATCTAATGTATTTTTATTTTTGAATTTTCGATAGTTTTTAATTTCTGTAATAAAAACTTATGATAATGAAAATCTTTTATTACATTGTTAAATATTCTTACTCACAAACAAAAATATTACATAGTTCGAAGAATAAAGCCTAAAAATATTTGACATTTTGTCATGTCTATAAAATGTAAATGAAAATATTTGGTAAACAATTTTAGTCTTATCTATACGGTATTATTATTCATTTTTGAATTGGGTACAACGAAAACACAAAATTGATTTTATAGAAGACTAGTTTTGAGTAAATCTTCCAATGTAAAATGTTTCATTACCTATTATATAGATTCCCCAAATAAAAATCCAAAATAGATCTAATTTGCTATTAAAAATTTCTTTCTGGTGGAGAATTTTTCAACAGTATTGTCTTTAAATACAAAAAAACACATCAACGTAAAACATTCATCGCTTTACTTAGAATCTAAAATTAACCGTTTTATAATATGTATTGATAAATTTTCTTTCTATTATTATTACCTAATACCTACTATATTATCACCCATTAGAATTTTTTCTCTACGAAATTACGTTATACTGTTATAGTATTAGATTAACTAATTATTTGCTTATTTAACTAGTTATGTAATTAGGTGGTTTTAGTGAAAGTGTGATAAACTTATGTCTTTTATTCTTATTTAATCTGAAGCGTTCACACCTCCAATTTTTTAGGTAAGTACTTATAAATTACCAAGTAAAACGGTAGAGGGTAAACCTATATATTACGTCTTAGAATACTGAATAAGATATACGAGCTATACAAGAATATTAATAATATTACTAGCAGCTCTGCAACCCAATAAAAGGAGATACTATTATCTAGTTAGGTACCTCTTACCTCTTGACTCTTACCTATAAGTTATCTCAACATAATTCTTTATTAAGAAGATATATGTTCATACGAGTATATGTCCATTCAAACATTTAATATCAACATTATACTACATCGTACATAAAATTAATTTAAAACCGTACTATAATAAGATTATATGATTAGGTAATAGGTATATTATATTATTACCTAATGATGTTAATACAATTATGTAGGTACATTAAAGTATTTTAATATAAATTCATAAAATATCTAGCAATTACCTATTTATAATTTTTATTACCTATAAATGATACATTTTTTTTATCTAGTGCATAGTTTAATTTATGTGTATAAGTAAATAAGCATATACAACCACAACATAGATTAAATAAGTGGTGCAACTACGACTTATGGTGCCCCATAATATATTATTTTCATTATGCATTTGTGGTACAGATTTTATGCATAATGCATATTATAATAATATAATATATACCTATATTAAAATACTTCAACTATTTATATAATGTGTAATTAAATATAAGTATAAAAGCCAATAGATAACATGAATAGAGTAGTTTATAAATAATTATAACAATTTACAGAATAATTATTGCTATCTGCCACTTATTAAAAACAATAAATAATACAAATTTGAAATTATATTATAGATCAGTGTTTCTCAGCCTTTTTATTACTGTGGCGAGTGGCGACCCCCCCCCCCCTTTTCAATTTCAAGTTTTTAGCGACCCCTTACATATAGGTATTTTTTTTTTATGTATATACTCGCATAGATTATTATTAATAATAAAGTGTTTTCCGTTTTAATATATAATAATATACACCTACTCGTATTATATAAACACTGAAACACTGATCTATAATATAATTTCAAATTTGTAATATTTATTGATTTTATTTTATTATTTGAGCTTTTTAATTTTTGTATTGATTTAAATTTTAAATCATACGTTAGTGAATAAATAATAAGTTGGCAATCCCTAAGGGGGTCGCGACTCTCGGGTTGAGAAAACACTGCTATATGTAGCCTGATAGATTCTTTAATTCATACATAATTAATATGTACCTACCTACATGTTAATAAAACTTTACTTTTCTAATCTTTAAGTAGGAAAAATGTCTATTATTTTATTTATAGATACTTAATTTTTCAGTTTTATTTTTTTCAATATTTTGTAGGAGTCAAAACTCTTGAATGGCCGACGGAGTAAAAAAAAAGGTTGATACAAAATATAATAACATATTAATATGCGTCTCTTTATTTTATTTTAACACTAAAAGACAACATGTTCGCAGTGCGGCGGAGAAATAACTAACTAACCACGACAGTAAAGATATATAATAATTATTGACAAATAAAATATTTATAGTATAATAATACGTCGGATCACCTTACGCACACACGCCGTACATACAAGATATATATATAAAAGTGGATGTGGGATCGCTCGGTCGTCGGTGCAATAAGCCCGCGACGATTACCAAATACTAAAATAGCGTCCCACAGCCATACATAGCAAATAATAAATAATAATAAAATAAAAGTAATGTAAATCATACAGTTTAAAATGGTAATGTTATTTTTGAACTTGACTCATTGACTTTTTTAAGTAATTTTTGATAAGGTATGAAATTTATAAGAAAGTTGAAAAATAACAGTACTAATTACTGGTAAAAACTTGTTCTCTTCTGTACCTAACTTTAAAGTTCCTACTACCGTCAACTTCATCAAATTTTTAATAGCAAATTTAGAACGATATTTAATGTAGTCAATTTATGTTATAATAAAATAAATACCTACCGGTAACACAAACGTATCAAATGGTGCCCCCTTCATAATGCCAGGTACTTTGGTGCCCTAGTGTAAGTACCATCCAATGATTGAATTTTGAATACCCTCGCTTGTTGTGCCATTGGATTAAATCCATTTCATATAATCTACGATACGAGTAAACAAGCATTAAATCATAAACCTATCACTTATTTTTTTATTTGCGATTTTACTATAATAATTATTAAAATTAAAATTTAGGCAGTAATTTTTTCCTGTATCTTTAGGTATTTACGTATAGTTATTAGTTATAGCTATTAGCTAATATCTATATTTAATTAACACAAAGAAAAGAACTAAAAATTACCTATCTACCCCCATTTAAATGTATTAAATAATAATTTATCATAGGTACCTATGCATAAGTGCGTAATAATAAGTATAATTTTTAATAATTACCTAGTTATTACTTGATATAATATACTGCTATTGCTATAAATAGACTAAAATAATTCTAGTAAAATTAGAAAACCAAGTTAGTTACAATAATTATCAAATCTATCTTAAAACTTTAAAATAATAAGTATACATTACATATTACTTAACAAGAATTATTATTGTTTTCAGTGTTTAAAACACTTCAAGTTACAGAGGAACCCAAATTACCTACCCTCCTATAGTTTCCTATCACTTATTACAAAGGTCAGAAGTGATAATATCTTTAGATAGGTATGCATCAATCTATCGCATGTGTAATATACAGTATAAATTTTGTTTTATTAGATTTCAGTTTTTAACAAAGGTGTCATCTACCAGCCATCAAGCTCTACAATAATTTATCCAATAATATAACATAGGAAAAGAATCAGGATAGTCTGCTTAACCTAACCTCTACCAAATTTTTGTTTATCTATATAAATATTATAAACTAATAGTTTAATTATTAATGTTAAAATTAATTACAACATTTTAGAAAGTATACAAAATAATATGATTAATCTTGATAAACTCAATTTATTGAGAATTTAGACTTAAAGAAAAAAAAAAGAATAAGAGTTGACCTGACACTGTAGATTGATTTATAAAAGTATTACACATAACTCCCAATGTTGTATTTTTAATAATCAGAGTCACTGATTACTGATTCCTCCAATGATATTGTACTTAGATTTGTGATCTCTATGATAATCTAATTAGAACTAATAGAACTAGAACTTTTTTAGTAGCTTTAATAACAATATATTATGTTGGTATATTATTATATTTATGAGTTATGACAATGTTAAAGAATAACCAATTAAAAAATATTATTTTTTCATTCATTTTCCTAGAAGCTAACAGCTGTTTAATTCTGGAATATAGATGTCCAGTTAAAAATACATGTTCCTATATTTTTTATTAGCATAATCATTTATTTCTCAACATATGATAGTTTTATTAAACAATATTATTAATATGCCTTATTTAGTATTTTCTATCTTCTGAATCAATGAAGTATCTTAAATCTCATTTAATAATTGTTTATTGTTGGTTTATAAAAAGCATAGACAAATAATCAATACCAGGTATTTAAAATAAATATATATTTATAAAACGTTGAACTTGATATACCTATTTAAGATTTTTTTTTTATCAATTATTTATAAGTAATAAGTCATAAATTATTTTAGTCCGTGACATGAAAACTGGCAGATGATCTTTGTGACCCACCCGCTCTTAACCGATCGTTAGCCATGGGTTCTCAGACTGCACCATGCCACTGTGATGTTTACAGAATAGACACATAGTATGTTTCTATGATAACCAATTAATGGAAATAGCCGCTAGATCACATGGAGTTATTCTTCTCTATGTGCTAGTCGCACTGGTTGCCTGCTAGTTTTGCATCGGTAAATATAGTTATCAATTTAATATTTATTATAATATCAAACATTTAAAGAATATAATTTACTTCCTACTGAAATTAAATTTTTTTTTTATGATTTGAATGAAAATATAATATTAAAATTTATCAAATAGGTAGGTTCTGAACTAATAAGTTATTTATTAATTTCATGTTATAAAAATAAAACATATTATTTATTAATTGATACATGATTCAAGTGATTACATACATAAAACAATTAATATATAATTATAATAATATACTTCATAACACTTTATAATAGTTTTTTTTTTTTTAAGTATTTTATATTTACAGTTTGAGTTTTGCATATAATTCCTAAACAAAAATCTTAACTTTCATCAGAACTTCCAGCATCACCAATATCCAGATCATCTATTTCTTCAAATAATGATTCATCAAATTTCACCGAATCTCCTAAAAAAAAATAATAAGTCATTTAAATTTTAGATAATATACAAAACATCAATGAATATAAGAACATGTTTGGGCTTGGTTAGACATAAAATTCAATGTGATTAGAAGTATAAAAAACTGATTATTCATCCTTATTTTATCAAAAATTGTATGTTACCTATAATGGATACTCAAATATGTTGTTCTGATTACTTCACACTTGAAATTTATATATTTGATTTTACTTTTTGAATAATATAACATAATAAATTTCAATGATTTAAAATGATTTAAGTAATATTACAGGTATTTTTTAATAATTATATAATATTAACCAGAACAATTTGCTAAATTTACTTTTTTTTTATCTAGCTAAATCCTACGCATAATCACTAATGTTCGACAATATATTTCCAATTGTTACATAGAAAAAAGAATTAAAACTATTTCACAATGAAAATAAAACTTAATATTAACTATTTTTATAATAGACTCCCTTCCCATCCCCTATATCCTATCTGCTCTAACCATCTCTTCAATTCTTTAAAATCCCCAGAAATGACTGAAAAGGAACTGGTATATCTTAATGAATAAATAACAAATAAATAAAAACCGAAAAACAGAAAAAAACAAAAGGTAAAGTCATCACTGGGTGATTTCATCACTTATATTTTTTATGTAAATAATCTTGTAGCACATAATCTTTTGTGCTTTAACTTAAATTATATATTCCTTTACAAAAATTAAAAAAAAACATTTTAAATTTTTTAAGAATAAACCAACCTTCTTCTAAGAATTTTAAGTCTGATTGATTGAGTGATTTATCAGTCATAAATAATTCACGTCCAGTAAGTTTCTTATTTTTTTCTTCTTCATTTCGCTTCTTTAAAACTCCCATATCTTCTTCAAAGTTAAACTTCCATCGTAAAAATGATTCAACTGTAACTTTAGTACCTTCAAAACGTTTCTATAAAAAAAGGAATATATTTAATACACATCATTTTCAAGATGATTGAAGTAATTCTAGAATATAGTATTACAAAATATTAAATAATAGTTTATACTAACCAATTCGGCTTCCATTTCTTTTTCGCGTCTTTTATCATCATCATCTATTTTTCTTTGTTTTTCACTATCTGAATAATTATTCATCCATTCTTGTGCTGCCGACACCAAAGTAAAGATCATCACCATTCCAACATTATCCTGAGCCTTATAAATAATTTATGATTAATATTTTATTTATGTAATTATATTACATTTATTACTTGTTGCATTAAATACTCTTTGAACTCATCTTCTTCTTCTTCAAAACCAACAACATCTTCAATTTCTACAATAGGTGGATCTTCAGGATATTTTTCTACATACTCAAATTTTAAACAACAAGATAGGCCAATATCATGCTGATCACTATCAAATTCGTCTGATTTAATTGGGATTTCGAATTGATAATAAGGTTCTGTACTTGTAACTAAAACACAAATATAGGTATTATTTATAATTTATAAAATATTACAGAATTTATGAATTATAAATTTCTATTTTCACAAACCTATACTTACTTGTCATTTCATCACAGTATATGGACTCCAATGCATCGATTTCATTCTGTTGCTCTTCTTTGTAGTCCATTTTTTCACTATAATCATCAAATTTAAACTTATTTATTTTTAATATTAGAACTACTAATAAGTCCTAAGCTCCTAACTTAACATTTACTAAAATACTACTCAAGTACTTTATCACAAACGTGACAACGTGAATCGTTCGTACTTCGTTAATCGTAAGACGGTAATGGTAATTTATTTTATCATTTTTATTATCAGTTTTTATGTTAAATTGATAAGCGATAACAGCCGGCAAAATAAAATACATAAGCAATAAATATTAGACTGTAATATAGTTTTAATATACTTCTATATATATTTATATTTTATATAGTGTTTATACATATTTAAATTACTAATAATATAGAATTACCTACTATACTTTTAGGTAGACACTAGGATATTACAAAAACTATTATTATGTCACGAATGAGTACTAGTTTCAAAGATGTAACTAAAAAGACTTCATACTTTATTACAACACCAATATTTTATGTAAATGCAAGTAAGGAATTTATGTTTAATACATAATTTATAATTATAAAAGTTTTATATTTATATTTATGAATATTATTATTATTTAATTGTAATTTGTGATAGGTCATTGGTTTGTCAGATGAATAAGTGATTTGCATAAGTAATCCATTACTAAAAATAGTCATAAGAAAAAAATGTTTGTTGTTCAATTATACATATTAAATACATTGAATTGAATACAGAACACTCTCATATTTACTCAGTCACATCAGAACATACAATTTATTAAAAGTATAATTTGTTTATAATTTAGAGTATTTAGACATATTAAATAAAATTACACTCACATTTTTAATGCTGTCATTAATATCTACTAAAAGGCTTAGCACTTACTCTCCAACACATAATTTACCTACTTATTCTGTATTCATGATATTATTAACATTTAAATAATTTTTATTAACAGATTTGAAACTTGTTGGTTAATTATTTTATTTATATTAAAATATTACCATAAGACCTAAAAGTCTCTGTGCACACAGCAACAGATCTGACACTGATGATTAGGGCTCGAAAGTTGATGCATTTTGCATTTTTTTTTGGAACTTTTTAGATGTTGCTCTCCTGGCCACAAATGTGTTTCATTAGCATGTAAATCTGGACAACTAATTTTTTTGCATTTTTTAGTGTTTATTACATTTTTAATCATTTTTTGACATTTTTAGGTAATTTTCCACATTTTTAGTCATTTTTACTGATTTCACATTAGTTCACTAATTATTGTTTCTTGTTGACCATTATGCCGATAACTTCTTAAAACTTTAAAATTACCACAAACTAAGATTAGTACCTATCCGATTTTATCCCACCGATTACAGTTGTCGTTGTCGTGTTGTAGTGAATATTATTATACCTAAATTTTATTATTTTTTCGTAATATTTTCGAAATGCAAAAAAAAATTTTATTTAATTTTTAAGGACATATTTTGTAATTTTATGTCATATTTTGAGTAATTTGTAAGCTTTGATAAATGTATATATAATTTTAAAAAATATATATTTTTATTAATTTAAAACAAATATTTTTTTTGGTCATTTTTTAATGTTTTTAAGGTCATCAACTTCCGAGCCCTAATGATGATCAATGGTTGTCAATCTATGATAGAATGCATAGTGTTAGCTTGGGGGGAAGTCGAGCAGTGATCCATTTCACAGTTTACCTGAATTGGAATATAGTTTAGAATGTTTAGATACTAAAATATATTTAATAATGAACAATTATATTTTATTTAAAAAAAAACAGCTATACCTATATTCCATAGTAAAATTATATAGATTAACAACTATTATTTATTTATTTGTATTTTTTTTAAATAATATATTAATTTATAATTGTTCTTTTTTATTTTAGATCCACACATTGGTCACCTTTACAGTGCTTTAATAGCTGATGCTTCTGCAAGATTTCAAAAATTACTTAATCCAAGTTTAAATATTATTTTTAGCACTGGTACAGATGAACATGGATTGAAGGTACAAAAAGCAGCTGAGAATTGTAAATTATCCGTGGAAAACTATTGTACAAAAATTTCAAATAGTTATGAAACAGCATTTGATAAGTTTGATATTAGCCACACATCTTTCATCCGAACAACAGCAGAAAACCATAAAAAATGTGTTCATCATTTTTGGAATAAATTAGAACCACACATTAAAAAAGGAAAATATTCTGGTTGGTATTGTACTGCTGATGAAACTTTTTTATCACAAGATCAAATAGAATTAGTTAACAATGTACGTGTTAGTAAAGAATCGGGACGACCAGTTGAGTGGGCTGAAGAAGACAATTATAAAATTGACCTACGTCCTTTCAAACAGGATCTTCAAAGTTGGTTGAGTAAACCAAATAGAATTAAACCAAAAGTATTCCATGAAATACTGAATAGAGAAGTAAATGATTTATATGATATATCGTTATCAAGACCACAAAGTCGAGTCAGTTGGGGTATCCCAGTACCGAAAGATGATACACAGACTGTATATGTATGGCTAGATGCTCTTGTTAACTATTTAACTGTTTCTGGTTATCCAAACAGCAAAATTTGGCCTCCAAATGTCCAAGTATGCGGTAAAGATATTTTGAAATTTCATGGAATATTGTGGCCTATATTTTTATTAGCTGCAGGTTTAAAATTACCTAAACAAATTTTTGTACATTCTCATTGGAAAGTGAATGATGAAAAAATGTCTAAAACTAAAGGAAATGTAGTAGATCCAATAAATGCTGGTTGCCAGTATACTGAATCTGGTTTAAGATATTTTTTGCTTAGAGAAGGTACTGCTCACAGCGATGGTAACTACAGTGATCTGAAAATCCGAAGAATATTAAATGCTGAATTAGCAGATACGTTGGGTAACCTATTGAACCGTTGCTGTGGAAAAGCCATTAATCCAAATCTTAGTTACCCAAAATTAGACTTAATACAGTTTGAAAGACTATTAGCTGATTCATATTTCATTGAATTAAATAACAAACTAGAGGGTCTTGCAGATTTTGTTGGAAGTCATTATGAAGAATTAAATTTTTACAAAGGTATAGATGAAATAATAGCCACATTACAGTGTTGCAATCGATTTTTTGAATATAATAAACCATGGGAGCTAGCCAAAAAAGATGTTGATAAATTGGAATGTATACTACATGTAACTTTAGAGACATTAAGAATTTCTGGGTTAGCTTTACAGCCCATTATACCTGTCCTAGCTGATCAATTATTAAATAAGTTAAACATTACTAATAGAAATTGGAATCAAATTATTCCGAAATGGAAAAATAAAAACGAAATTGTTAATCCTACTAACTTAAAAAAAGATAATATTGTATTGTTTAAAAAGTTGTTGATAAATTAATTCAGTCTTCATTATACTATTAGTTTAACGATTAGTAACTTACAAGTTTTTAAGTATTTTATTGAAATAAAATATTAAATTAATAATTATATTATATTTATGAATAATGAATTTTCAATACAAAATTTATAATTGTATTCACCTATTTAGTTAGGTACAATATATAATTAATAATTTGTGTTGCTCTAGTTCTTGTTATTTAATTATTTTTGTAAAAGTTTTATAATACTAAGATAACTGAAATACAAAATACATGTGATAAATTCATAAATTTAAAATTATATTAGTATAATTATTTAATTAGTTACTTTATTTTCTTTAAAAGTTAAGTTAAGTTTCTTTAATATTTAAGTAAAATATCTCTAACTTGCAGAAGACAAACTAATCGTTCTAATACAAGTAAAATTTACCATAAATAATACCTTTTTTTAGTTACTAGCTATTTTTATTCCTTTTCTTGATAGTATTAGTTGCAAACAAGATTTTTTAGAGATTAAAAAATGATATGCCCTTTGAAAAACTAATTTCTATTTTCATAAATTGTAATGGTTATGGTAGATAATGATACATTATAATATGTTGCAAAAATATATGAAACTGATGTTCCTAGGCTTACAATAAATACTTTCTTAAATTTTAAATCTGAATTTATGATGTGAAAAATAAATAGTATCTACTATATATATATAATAGCTCGATTCAGCAATAGATGTGTAAAATATCACAGATGAGTGACACCATTAGAACCATAAACATAAATAGCTAATAAGGAAGTATAGGAATTTGCTTACAAGACTTATTATTAGGGCTCAGAAGTTGATGACCTTAAAAACATTAAAATATGACATGAAAATGACAAAAAATGTCCTTAAAAATTAAATAAAAAAATTACAAATAAAGTAAAAATAGATAAACATTAACTGAAGTTTTAATTTTCAGCATTTCGAAAATACTACGAAAAAATAATAAAATTTAGGTATAATAATATTCACTACAACATGACAACAACGACTGTAATCGGTGAAATAAAATTGGATAGGTACTAATCTTAGTTCGTAGTAATTTCAAAGTCATAAGTAAGTTATCGGCATAATGGTCGACAAGAAATAATAAGAAGTGAACTAATGTGAAATCAGTAAAAATGACTAAAAATGTCAAAAAAATGACTTAAAAAGTAATAAACACCACAAAACAATAGAATTATTATTATGATTTTAGTATAGATAACTCTTTAAATATTTTAATTATAATCAATAATTAAAATATATCTAAGGTAAATACCTAATTGAAACTTGAGAATAGTAGTTACTTGCAGGGTAAAATTTGTTTTATAACTGGAATATTATCTTGTAATTAACAAAACACCACACTAAAAGAATGTATTTGAAAACAAGATAATAAAATCTTAAGATATAAATTAGTTGAAATCAGTCCATAATTAATAAATTCAAACATTTCAAACCACTATAATACAAAAGTTAAAACATCTAAAGATATTATATTCAATAAGTAAAACATTCACTGATCAAATGTGCAAATCATAATTATATCCATAAAAAAAAAATAATATATTTAAATCAGTACTTAAATAATTTAACAATCAATAAATATTTTTTATAATAAAGTAATCTTCTATTAATTTGTATACATTAATGAAAAACTTTTTTTATTATATAATTTTAAACATACTTTTGAATATTTTAGTAATTTGATGAAAATAAGAAATAGTCATATAAATCAATTACAATAATTAATCTTGATGAACTTTGCCACTTATATCTAATGGTTCAAAGTCTTCAGCTAATTTTTTGGCTAAAAAGTAAATTTCAGCTAATGCTATAATTAGAGCACATATGATTCCCAATAATAACTTAAAACCCAAATCAAAGGTTGTACTTAACATCAACTCAATACCCAAAAATCCGAATAAAAAACCAGCAGCAGTTGAAATCACAAATTGAAGAACTGCTATCAACTGTCTATTGATTTGTTTAACTGAAAACATAAAAACAATTAATTTTTTATAATATTTTAAAATCATTGTTCCAAAACTATGTAATACACAATACATTATAGTATTTAATCATTCCCTTTTAAATTTTTAATTTAATTGGACAAAAAATAAACTTATTTGCACTTTATAATATTATAAATGTTTAAAAATTTGGTCAGCGTTACAATTCAACTAGTAGTTTTATATTATCGTGTCCTATAATTATTATTTTATAAGACATAAAAATTGTAAATTGATAATTTAATTTATCAATTTTTAAGAATTTTTTTTTTTAATCCAATTTTTTAGTCATCACAAGTATACTTAAATATGATGAGCAAAATATGTGTAATAATTTTTTTTGCAATATTATAGATGGAGTCAGCAACTCATGAACTGTGAAGGTAACTAAATATCTTGCTTAAACATTACCTACATTTTTTTTAAATTTTTATACTAAAAAAAAATTATTTTATTTTTATTTACCAAATTCTGATTATGTCAATATTATTATTCAAACTTACTAGTAAACTAACTCACTGATGACAGCCATGTCATCAAATATAATAAATATATGAAATATTCATGGATAACAATCAATAAACAATATTCAATCAAAATTAACACTCTCAAGAGGATACAACAAAAAAATTATAAAATTTATACACAGGTTACATAATTTAAAAAATGTGGCTAAGGATATTAAGTGCAATTTATCACATTAAATATATGTACATTTAAATATTGTATAATTGTATGAAATATTGTCATTATAAAAGATTATTTTTCCAGGATTTAGTTTTTATTTTATTTAATCATTTGAGTCCAATATAAGTTACTAGATGAACTGTTTTATACGTCAGTAAAATATTCGTGTATTTGTTCAATATGTAACCTACTGAGTAAAAATCAAATTGTTCACAGGTTTTTGAGATTTGAAAATTAAATGATTTTCAGAAGGAATAAAAAAGAAAAATTTAAATTTGTTACAATATTAAATGTAGACTCACTTTGATAAGAAATTGTATCTTCAGGTAGTCTAACTCTTCGAAAATCTACGTTTTTTGTCATAGCATCATATTCTTTGTTCTTTAATCGTTGCTCTAATTTTCTCATTTTTTCTTTATACTCTGGACTTGATTCGACAATTGGTGGGCTAGGTAAAACTATACTTTCTTCAGTGATTAATGTGTGTAAAGGGGGACCATCAATTTTTTTCAAATTTTCACTAAACCATTTGAAGGCTTCTAGGTCTAACATTTTAACAGAAAAACATTCACTGACATGAGTAGGAATATTAACTTTAGACTTTTCAATTTTCTTGAACAGATCCAAGAACTGGGCATCAGTTTTTATTTTTATTTTATAATCCATTTTTGTCCTTTTTTTTTTTACTGATTATCAGCAATTAGTTTATTTATATCTTCTTCAAAATGTATTTTAATTGCTTCTACCTTATCTTCAATATCTTTGTCTATACTTTCATATCTAGTTTTCAAATCAGACTTAAATGTTTCCAATTCCCTTTGACGTTTTTCATGCAATTCCTTTTTAGTTTTCAAGTCTTCTTCCTAAAAATATTTAAACCAAACATTTTAAATACATTTTTATGTATATAATTATTGCTAAGCTAATTTACTGAAATTATATTATTTTCTTGATCCAGAATTTCTTGACTCAAATTCAAAGCTTCATTAATGGTAGAATTTAATAAAAATAAATTTTCACCACTTGATTGCAAAAATCTTTCAATTTTTTTATCTTTTAAATCACTAATGAGTTCACCGATTTTGTTTAGATTTTCTTCATCAACTCTATATGATTTTTTCTGGAAATAATTTTAATTAACAATTATTTATTATTGTATAATCTACAAATGAATCAATCTTACATCAAATTCTGATAAAAAATACTTTATTTCTCCTTGTAAGAACGGGCGGTGGCTAAACAGCCTATCCCAAATATCACTCAAATCTAAAAACAAAAAATATAATTATTTTTTCTTTTTTTTTTAACACTTTTAAGGCTAATAAGAAAGTGCTGTCCTAAAATATGTATCTAATGCAATTTAAAAACTTACAAAAAGAAATAGGTAACCCAAACCCGTGTTATTTGAAAAAAAAACTTATGAAGTATTTGATACTTTGTTAACTAAACATTGCATAGAACATTGGTCAAATGTATAAATTAAAACTTTTAAATTAAATACACAATCCTTTAAGTCTCTACAACAGTGATTCTCAGCCAGTGTGTCACAGAATTTTGTGGGTGACTGAAAGTCGTGAGAAATATAAATATATTTTAATGTTTGGTTAAAAATAATAATTTATTAAATATTTATCCTATGTTTTAAATCTAGCTTTACCTATTTACATTTTATATTTTTTGAAGATAAATTTATAAGTTCTCTATTAAAAAAAAACTACAAAATTAAAATTACTATTTCACGGTGCTACAAGAATTTTGGAAAAATACATAAGGTTTATCTTAAATTAATAGTCAATTGTCATTATTCAGAAAAACGATCAACAAACTAAGATAATTGTCCATTGTCTGGTTGTAAAACATGTTTTTTTTAAAACATATTAGTTAGAACTTAGAAGTAAATATATAATTCTTTTATAAACTTCCATTATGTGTTGTGTTCCTTAGATTAACACAATACTTTTAAACATATTACCTATTATAATATATGTAAATTATATTATATATTATATTTGTAAAAAACAATATTCAAATAAAATTGAATGTATTAAAATTTATTAACATAATAAATAAATTGTACAAATATGAAGAAAAATAGGACGTAAAATAAAAACGCCCCTTCCTTACCTTTAAAAATGTCAGTCATTTAGTATAGAAGATATCATCGGCATAGATAAAAAAAAAAATATAATCATATATGACAGTTTCTAAAAACTACAAATAATACAGATTAATTTAATCTAATTTGTTTTAGAATTATGGAACATTTAAAAGTTAAAACATATTTGTAATATTGAAATGTTATGTGTACATTTTATAAGATAATATATTGATAACCTACAATATGACCAACTTGACAACTGCTTGTGTTATTGTTGATATTTAAATTAGTTTTAAATTGTATGAACCACGAATTTTTTTTAATTTTAATTATTTAATTAATTAAGAATTTAATTTATTATATATTTTGAAAATATATATTTACCTAGGTAAATTTAGCAGGTAAATCACCTTTGTCATTGAGATTGAGTGTAAAAATGTACATTAACCTAACCTAGGTGGGTGTCAAAATTGTATGTAAAGGTGTTTAAGTAATATCAAAAACGACAATGTAAAAACGTCAAATGCGTTACCTATCTTTAAAATTCCAAACATTAGTTAAGTAAAAATATAATATATAAATAATATAATAAGTCAATTGTCAAGTTAAATAAATAAATTATAGATATCGAATAGTATATTTATGCTGTTGCTATTAAAAATATTGGTATAGGTATTTTTTTTCCCACTTAAATATTCTTCACATAATGTTTTGAGTTTATTTTGTAATTCGGCGTTTATATTTTATTCGTAATATACCCAATGAATTTTGTACTAATTTTGATTCATCATTTGTCATCTCCAATCGAATTTTTTTTATTAATATTTAATACCCTTATATAGAGTGATGACAATGGCCCACTAAATTTGAGAATCGATGATTCCACCCCTCCGTTTTGTTATTAGTCCGATCACGATCACCATCATTTAATGTAATACTATGAATAGGTATTATACACTTTTCTTCAATTTTCAGTAGTATTATAAAAAAAATTATTTATTTCGTGTGTATCAGCTATATGACTATGATTCTATGAACTTTTCCAATATTACATTTCTCCAAGTCACATGGACATTGTTCCGCGACATTTCAATGTACATTCTTTTGTACATCTCCATGTTAATCGCTCGCGTCCTTGATGTATCATTATGTATCAATATCCATTCCAACAAATTTTGAACCCACCTTTGTTTGATTTAACAGTTTCCATAATTTCCAAAAAAAAAATTAATTACTGTAATGTATCATGTATTCACTTTGAAATCGAGATCAAGATGTAACTGACGCAGTGACGCTAACGTCTTACACAAAATATAGTAGAATCTATAGTTTATATTTATAATCTTATAGTAAAATACGATGATATTTTTAACGATAAAATTTGGTTTATCTCAGCCCACAGGTATCTTTGTATGTATATAAGAATATAACTTATATATACATATTACTTATATAATAAGTAATAACTTTTAACCAAAATTAACGTTTTTCACCTTGTCGTTTTTTACCGATTACCATTAACTCATTAAGAGCACGTCATAGTGCATAATTTTATGCTGTCTCGAAATTACGAACATAAAACAGCAAATTTGAGTTCAGCGGGATCAATTGTATGCTGTTAGTTTAGTATTAGACTTATTAGAGTCAATTTACCTGTTATCAAATTTAAAGTTAATAACACAGAATAATTGTTATTCTATGATATTATACCAAATTCTCTTAGGATTTAAATGATAATATTACCTTTAAGTAAAGATCTTAAGACTTAAATATTATTTAATTACTTATTGCTTTTGATTTATGAACTATAAGGTTAAAACTTTAAAGGTAATCGACAATAGATACTTTACAAATTTACAATTTAAATTAATATGTTTAATGTCCTCCAGTCAATAATTTTTTTCTAACTCGAATTTATTGGATAAGATTAGATACTTACATTTTTAAAATGAAAATAATATATTTTTTCTTGTAATTTATTATATTCCGATTAGTTATAAAAATACAATTTTAGTACGTCTGATAACAAAAATTGAGTTAAATTGTATTCTTTCACATGCCCACGTTCCACGTATTCATAGTTGAAATATATTATCAATTTCAAACAATAATCTAGATTTTTAGACCGGTTGTCATTTTGTCAATAACCAAATATGAAATAGCCAATAGGTTACTATTAGACACGGATATAGATACTACTCTATATATTACTCTATGATACTACTATACTAGATAGTATAGATAATTACGGAAGTATAAATTAATCAATTCAAATACAAAATATTATTTAAATTCTGAATGGTATAAAAATATCTAATAAGTACAACAAACCAGAGAAAGTAATGTACTTATCTACTTAGGACTTCCTAAATCCAAGGTTATGGAGTTAGATGTTAAATCTACTTTAATGAATTATAGAATAAGTTATATTAAACTGTTTTCCCGCTAGACGGGTTTTTATTTCAATTATTTATTAATATTAATCTAAATTTACTCTATACTAACGAATAACGATACCACTGATATCACAATAATATGATTTATTAGAGATTATTTAATTATTAACACTTCATCACCGTTACTATTATACAATAATATGTTAGTCGTTACCTTCTCAGTTCTCGTTAGTCGGTTAATGCGTATTGTATTTATTTTGTATATCTAAATTTCGTATTTTCGTAGTACGCATTATGTTATATTAAGTAAGTACTAATTAGTATAAACTATAAACTTTGATAAACGTTAACAAAATATTATACCTGTTCCTAAGTTTGTATATTTTAGATTTCTTATACATTTTTTTTAGTTAAAATCTTTTAATTCTAATTGAGTGGATATTTAGATGGATTATAAGGTAAAATGTAGCCAGTAACCTTCCTGTAACTTGTTTTAAAATATAAATTTATAAAATTGTATTAGGTATATCGTAATTTCATACTCTCAAATAAATAGAAAAAATAGCTACCTATACGTAAATTGTATTTCTTCTTTATTTGTAAGTTCGTAATTTGTTATTTATAGATTAACTTAAGTCATGAAATAATAATTTAAATAAATATAATACTGACTTAACGAATAAAAACTTAAAATAAAATGTAATCACTTTATTTCAATAGTTTGTACCTGATAAAAATACATTATGAAAAAAACATCATTTAATTTCATTAAAAACTGTCTAAAAGTCATATTTGTATGGAACTGCCAACTGTATGGTCAAATGACTTAAATCTTTTCATTATGATAGGTATATATTTTATAGTTAATTTAGACTAATTTTAATTTATGTAATAATTATACCTAGTACTTATGTGGTATTTCGTATGATATGTATTATATGTCACATGACTATATTGAATTAATAGTTATGCTAATTTAATTTAAACGATATTTAATGTGACTTAATTTTATATATCAATTTAATTATTCCCCTATCGCGGATGATTAGAATATGACTATTATACACATGGGCGGAACTACGGCCTGGACCAACTGAGCCATCGCCCAGGCTAATTGGCTCGTATACATTTGCTAAGAATATATTATTTTAAATGTAATAATAAAATAAATTAGGTATAAGTGCGAAAAAAATTTGAGAAATTAATTGTAAGTTATAAATAGAAGTTTAAATGTTTAAAATATATTTAGTATCTGTATTTCACGTGTAAGATTTAAGTTTAAATTAAAAGCGATATAAATTTAGATTTAAAAGTTTTTTTTTTCTATGAGATTTTAACATTAAATTATAATATATTTATAAGTTTATAACATCAATAATTACTTATATAGTTATATTATACATTTGTATTGTAATAAAAAAACATTAATGTTTCCTATTGCTCTCCACCCTTTCCTTTGGGTATGATAGGTGCAAAATAACTCATATGAGTGGCCCTGTCTAATGAAAATGTCTAGTTTCGATTATACATCTATATAATCTATACGGTATTTCAATCTTGACTGGGGGTATATAACATTTTTGGACAAAAATTTTTGCCTACCGTATTACTAATATAAAAATATAAAATGTAATATATTATTCATTAGAAATATAGATTGACAGACCATCAGCTCAGAATCGTTTTTCGTATTCAATGATTTATCATTGAATTCAAATTAAACATATATAATGAGTACCTAATGAGTAATGACAAAGTACACTCGAAATCTATACAAGAATAATAATAGCTTACCAGTTTTAATAGTTTTTATAAATATTATTATAATAAAAGTAGGTATGTTGCGTGTCTTTATTGTATTTTTAAAATTCTGCCGGAAATTACTAAAAACTTCACAAATTTCAAGGAATTTGGCAATAATGCTAGAAAAAACTTTTTGTACTTTTCTTAAGTTGAAAAAATATTATCTAGTTACCATACAAAAACTATTAACGTTTTTGCAATAAAGAATGATTCAGTGATTCATGATAAAAGAAAGGCCTGGTATAGTATTAAGTAATATAACTTTCCTAAACCTTTTGTGTATGCTATATTACATAAATCATCATATATGTTATAAATTTGAATAAACAATATACATTACATTTAATATTTACATAATATTAAATAGGTAATACAGTAAAAACATACTCTAAAAGTCTAAAATTATATCTACGAAACACCTATATAGAATGATTTAATTTTAAAATATTAATCTAAAAATCATAAACAAATAATTGTTTGAATGTGTATCTTATTAAAAAAAATAATAATTATGTAGTAATTATATATTATAATTATTATAAATTATAATCGATAATGATAAACATGTGTAGTTTTATTTGCGTATGTAATTATTTTTAAGGCGTTTTCACTAACTTATTATTTTTTAATATTTTTTTATTATTTGTTTATTGAAAATTAAATAAGAATAACTAAATAAATTATCTTATATATGTACGTTGATACATTTTTTTTCTATGTTGAGTGATTCTTCTTTTATCAAACAACACTTATTATTTGAAAACCTATCAACGTTTTAGAAAATATTTTTTTTACACAATTTCCATTCGAAATACATTTTTTTTTAAATGAACATTCATTTTTAATTTTATCTATTTTAGCATTATATTTTTTATAGTATTTCAATACAAAAAATTCGAATTTTTGAAATATAGCTTATGAATTAGAAGTAAGTATTTAAAGTTTAGATAAGCTGAGTGAAAAGGTAAGTATACTGGGATATCCCGCAAAATAGTCTACTACTCCGATCACTAAAACTTTAAATACTTATAACAGTTATCAATTATCATGTATAACTTATTAACTACTATAATCTGAATTTTGATTTTAATTATTGTTATGATTAAAAATATATGTTATTCAAAAAAGAAAAAATTTTAAAACATTATAGCAATAAAAATATAAAAAGTATATATATATATATATATATATATAATTTTTTTAATGTTGTTTTATTTCAACTGGAAATTATGTAAATTTTCAATAAAGTTAATATATTTTTAAATAGTAAGTGTTGTTTGTTAAAAGAATAATCTTGTATAATGTGAACCAAAAATATAGGATTATTAATGTTATCTATTTTTAACTTAATAATATGGTAGTTTAATTCTTTAAGTAGAGATTACAAAATAAAGATCATAATTCATACAGTATTATATTGTTAAATAAGCTTCAATATAATAATATAGAGCTCAGTTGTTCAAATAAATTTAGACGTCATTATTGGAGATTTTAGTAGTTGGCTCGAAAAGTTTACAGAGGTTGTTACTTGTTTGGGATACGTCATCTTAAGCTCATCTTTGATTCCTTATTATATAATTTGTAACATATTCACAGAATATATGAGGGAGTCACAGAGAGGCTGATATTATACGTCATGACTCATGAGGTGTTTGTGTGTTAAATAACTAATAAGTTTGATCGACCAATGATAATTTAAATACGTCTAGGAGAGAAAATTCGTGATTCCTGGGGAAGATGGAAAACTAAATACCTTTTAATATATTGTTTGTCATGTGTTTCGATTCTAGGTTGCAAGTTTTTTTTTGTTAAATCATTGTCGATTACTTATTTTTTATGCCGAAGTATATAATAATAATCCAAATTACTGAAAGTATATTTAATTGTCCGTTGGTAATTTTATATAATTATATATATTATCTAACTAATATATAATATATATTTTAGTTAGTGAAATAATCTAGAATTTTTAGAAAAAAAATTGTATTTATTATTGTATATACGTAACTGTCATTATTAATCAATTACAATGTGTTTGTTATTATTCACAAACGTCAAATTTTATTTCTTGATTAAATGACATAAATAATTTGTATTCTATTAATAATAAAAAACATAAAATTAAAGATTTACCTTTATTAAAAGTAACATCATATTGTATTTTTGCGTTGAATATTTTTTAAATTAATTTATAATTAAATCACTATGTTATATATAAATATTATTTCATCATCATCATAATAGGGCAGGTTATTATCATAATTCATAATTATATAATATTCTAACTTTTATTTATTTAACTAAATACGAAAATAACAAAATATGTGGAATTAAAATATGCCCCAAATTAAAAAAAAAAAAAAGGTATATTTTTTACTATAGGATTTTTATGAGATTATTGAGATTTGTCAGTTTATTTATTAATTATGATATTTTATGATATTTTCGAGTTTTGGGAGACTTAGATATATAAATTGGTGCTATTACGTGTTGGTCTGGTACTACATGACGTATTCATTATTTGAATAGTCAATTCGATTTTTTTCATGAAATCTTTATTCGAATTTTAGATACTACAGTAAAATTATTGCAAATTGTGTTAATAATGGTAGAAATTATTTACGTATGTAGTATTGACTTAGTATTTTTTTCAGGTACAATAATAACATGTAATATATAAATTCAACTTTAAATTGCACACGTGTTTACATTTACCTAATTGGTTACTAATCAGGTATTTTTATAGGAAGTTACAACATTATATTTATGATGATTCTGTAAAAGTGAATGGGATTGTACATATTATGTTTAATGATCACTATATAACATTATAACTTGTTATCAAAATACGATAATAATTAAATTATATACGATCTGTTGACCTCCTCAATTACAATAGTATAAACCTATTTTAAAGATAATATAATAAAATTATGCTTCCTACTTAAACTAGTTATACACATATTATATTATATTTAATCAGTGTTAAATTTTTGTAGTGTACGATTTGTTATTTGTATATTACTTTACTCGGGTTATATTATAACTCTGTTAATACACTAAATATGACTGAAAGAGTGAATTTGGACGTACCCCGTTGGGATCAGACTCAATATTGGGGCCGAGTTAAGTATTTTTTTACCACTACCAATCCGTTAAATATTTTCAAGTCAAATCTTGAATTAGAGAAATGTAAAGAAATCGTCAACAATTATAAGTAATTATCCTAAAAATATAATAACGCTTTTTAAATTATGTCATACAAACGAACGTTAGAAAAACTGGAAGTTGAAACATTATTTATTTAGAAAAGGCGCTAGTATTCCTGATGGCTTAACATTAGAAGATGTTTACAAAGCTAAAGATGTAGTTGATTCGGCATACCATCCTGAGACAGGAGATAAAATGATAATTTTTGGGAGAATGTCAGCTCAAGTGCCTATGAATATGCTTATAACTGGTTGTATGGTCACATTTTACAAGTGAGTACATTTTATATTTATCGGAATGAGTACAAATTATTCTAGTACCTAATTTATAATAATAATATTTCGTTAAATTTCAAGTAAAATTGTATACCACGAAGTTTATATTGTGAAATAAATTATCAATGAATATTTAATAATTAAATTTAATTAAAAATAGACTTCTAAAAACCAACAAAAACGTTAAAAACACTACTTTCCTTCAAATATTTATAATTAAACGGTATTATTTAAAAAAATCTTATTGATACTTAACTTTTAAATTTTCATAGAGCCATAGGAGGTACTCTTGTATTCCCCTCACAGAATCAAAATATAAAATTTATTTTTTGACCCAGTTTAAATTCAGTCAATTTTTAAAATCTAAAATGTAATATCTTAATTATTTATTTTAATGTGAATGATTTTTCATTTATTTTTATTTTTTTGTTAAACAGAACCACACCAGCAGTTATTTTTTGGCAATGGTTCAATCAATCATTTAATGCTTTAGTCAACTACACTAATCGGAGTGGTACCTCACCTATGCCTATTGAGTATGAAGATCTATTTTACTAATTATTTTTAAATTTTTAATAACACTAAGTATTTCATATGTCTCTAACTATATATTATTTTGTATTTAAAGTCAAGTGGCTAAGTCTTATGTATTGGCTACAAGTGGCGCTTTAGTTACAGCACTTGGTTTAAACAAATTGGTTAAAGTAAGTAACAATTTTATAACGAGTCGTATAATTCAAAAATATAAGTGTTTTTGGTACTGTTTATTGTTTTTTAAATGTTTAATATTTTTTAACTGTAAATGTACAAAAACATAAAATTAATAGTAAAAGTATTATAAAATTGTATACTTTTATGCTTATATAAGTCATCTATTATAGCATTGTAATATTGAATTATAATATTTTAATTATTGTTGTGTATTACTAATTTTAAAATGCCATCCTACATGAATCAAATAAATTTAATATTTATAGTTGGTATATTAGGTACTATATTAGCATCAAAAAATGAATAGGTATATATGACATAAGATAGAAGATTCTTAATTTAGAAATTATATAAAATAGGAATATTGTAAAATATAATTTCATTGTCATTATTTTATTTTTTATTGTACACTAAAAGGAATACCTACTATTGAAATTTTCTTTAATTTATTTTTATATTATTGTCAAAACTGGAAATGTCTGATGCACTATTGTATATATATACTATTCTATATAGGTAAAGGTAATTTAATGTTATAGGTAGTCGTAGTAATTTAAAATGGCATCTAGGAACCAACATAAATTAATGTTTTCAATGTATTACAAATTTAAACTATACAGCTATGATACAAAATAATTTCAATATTAATAAACCTCTATTTTCACTTCTTTAGAGATTACCAACTGTTGCTGGCCGTTTTGTACCATTTGCAGCTGTTGCTGCAGCCAATTGTATTAACATACCTCTAATGAGAAAGAAGTACATAAACCACTATTAATTGCTTTTTAATTATATTAAAAACACTTTTAACTCTTTAATTTAGAGAACTGGATAATGGAATTGAAGTGTACGATGAAAATAAAAATCTTCTAGGTGAATCTAAGTCAGCGGCTAGGCAAGGTATTACTGCTGTGGTATTAAGTCGCATTTTAATGTCCGCTCCAGGAATGGGTAAGAATTATACCATTTTGTATTCTTTTATTATTATAACTGAATATATAAATGATGTATTCATAAATTTATTTAAAATATTATACATTTATGTGCATTTACATATAAACGTTATTTTATTTTTAGTAATATCACCAGTAATAATGGAAGCAATAGAACAGAGAGGCCTAATAAAAAATATGAAATGGGCTCCAGCACCCTTACAAATTGTACTGTGTGGAGTTTTTTTGACTTTTGCAACTCCAATGTGCTGTGCATTATATCCACAAGTATCACCAATATCAATTGACAAACTTGAACCTGAATTACAGGTATAATTAAAGTGTCTATTATACATGCAAATATCTGCTTAAGCCTATATAATATGCATAAGTATACTTTACAATTTACATAGTTTAACTAAATTAATACTATGATTCAAAATATATACAATAAAATAATATTCAAATAATCAATTCATTATACCTATACATAGTATATGTTATAAATATTTTATATATTTTAAATTCCTATCATGGAGCAAAGATTAAATTGGTAATTGGTTTTAAAATAATGTTTTTATTTATTTATGTATTTGTGTTTGGAAAAGAAGAACTAAGAAATATTTAAAAATTGGTATTTGATGCCCACCGTTAAGGTAGAAAATTCCTGGTACTTTTCAAGATAGTCAGAACTAATTAAAAGAATAACAAATATTTACGTTACACTAGTTTTTGACAAAATTGATTTTGTTATTTTGTTGTAATTCAATAGAAATTTCACTATTTATCTACTAAAAATTATCATATTATCTATTAACGATGACATTTTCAAAATATTTTAATTTAAATTCAAAATTGATACAAAATATTAGATAACATATGTAGGTACTATTGTTATAGATAAATTGCTAGTAAATAATAATATTTAACTAAAACATTATTGTTTATACTATAAAATTATTCACCTTTGGAAGTACCAATGTATTATAATAATTTCCTGTTTTTCTAAACCAATTTCAATATGTACAGTAATTACTAATTATAAGTATATTATACTATATAGTTTTATGAAATATCAAACAATATCTATATCACGCTGTTATGCATTTTTTATAATATGTCATAATGTTTACTTGTTAAGATTGAAGTACATAAATGTATATAATTATTTTATTAATTGATGTTAATCACTCATTATTTGTATGTTTAATTTATATCTTATATTTATCTTAATGTTACAGAAATCAGCAGAAAAGTTCAACTCAAAAATTGGATATTACAATAAAGGTCTCTAGTATTTATTATTAATATGTATTATTTAATTCTGATTATATTCATGTTTAAATTTTATAAAGTCAGCCAATTCATATAAATAATATATTTATTTTTATTACTGAATATAAAGTAATTATTAACGGATATGATGAAACTGTATAAATTATTAACTACAATTTAATTCGATATTGAGTTTATATTATTTTTCATTGTGTCGTTTATAATATCGTAACTTCTATTTTAAGTTTAAAATGTAGAATAGTGCAATGTATTTTGAAAAAATAATTCAAATCCGACAAACTTGTTAAAAATAATTAATTATGAATTTCAAAAATTTAATAAATTTAAACTATAAGATGTTGTCCACTCACAGTCTCACACTACATAAATGTTCACTTACCTTTAATCATTTGTGAACAATGATTAAAGTAAATTAATTTAAACATAGTTCACTCAATATCCAATGGTATTGAATGGCATTCGTTAGTGTTAACTTGTTATAATCGACACAAAAAAATGCCTTACACCGTGAACAACCAATCTTATTTTCTTGCAATGAAAGAATATAAAGTATTAACAAATATGACAAGCCACACCAATACACTCACCAGTCACCAATATGACAACACTAAAAGTGCTTCATTACAACTTATAAGACATATTTTATACACGTACATATAGGTATAGGCTAAAGCTAGGCTTAACAGGTACACTTAAATTTACATATAACCATTTATTTTGTTATTCACTATATTGCACAATAGGATAATATTTACCAACAGCTAACAGGAAACTATAGTCTATATATTTACAACAGACTACCCGACTACTGGTGTCCTAAATAAAACTACATAATTTAATGGGCATTTTGTGTATTGCATTTTTAAGTAGTTTTGAGTAAACATTGTGTCTAACGATGAAGGTAACACGAAATATTTCTAACGCATGACCTTAATTTTGATTTAGGGTTTTTTACTGCATATAAGACTTAATATTAACGTAATCTAACCTATATATATATAGCAGGGATGGTCAACAGGCGGTCCGCTTGCCGCACCCCGGCCTGCATACCATTTTTAACTGGCCCGTGCTACATTTCAAATTACTTTATAAAAATATAAAATGTTAGGATTTTTCTGTATTATTTGGTTATATTTATAAATTATTATTAATATTCTATTATTTATAAATTATAAATAATAAATAAATGTATATAAATATAAATTGTAAAGTTTATTGACCTTTTTTTTATTTACTTTCTATGTTCTCTGGCCCACTAGATTTTCACTTTGGCCCTCTAGTTCTAGTAGCATTGAGGCACTATAGACAGTGTAGACATATTATAGTCATCACTCACCAAGCAACAAAATTTCAATAATAGTTACTCTAATAGCTATTGTATATGTAATACAAGCTCCTTAACCTTAGTGGCCTATTGAATGACCAGGCTATAGTAATACTAGATATAGTATTATTTTGGACGTTACAACTATTTTAGATTATAAAGACTTACTAAAACATAACGCCTATCCCTGCTATATATAATATATATTTTTTAAATTCAATCAATCAGGGTTTATCTACCATTTAGCATAACTTCTTACTGCATTTTCATGATATTATCGCCATATCTGTTTTTGTTAAAACTTGCTATCATAAACAAAAAATAAATACCTACGTGTCACAAACGAGATACAAAAGACAAAAGACATTTAATAAATAATAGGAGTTTTTCAGAAATACTAACCGTAATAAAAATAACTATTATATGTATTATCTATATATATAATAGATATAAGATACCACTAAAACAAATTATATGAAATCACACGAGACTGTAAAATCGTAGGTTAAAAAGTATTGCTAAGTATTTACCTATATCAAATCAGAAGTTGATAAATTGAAACTTAAACTTGCATTCAGTCAGTCAATTTTTAAGACAAAAAAAATTGTATAAGCTATATTTGTTAAAATAAACAATGAGAGGTACAATAGTTATTTTTTAGTTTATGTTTTAGTAAGTCTTTATAATCTAAAATAGTTGTAACGTCCAAAATAATACTATATCTAGTATTACTATAGCCTGGTCATTCAATAGGCCACTAAGGTTAAGGAGCTTGTATTACATATACAATAGCTATTAGAGTAACTATTATTGAAATTTTGTTGCTTGGTGAGTGATGACTATAATATGTCTACACTGTCTATAGTGCCTCAATTATGTTCTATATTTTCTGTAGACGTAGTTTTGTCTAAAATATATACCCAGTAATAAAGAATATTATAATAATATACTGATATTTGACAATGTATATTTATCAGCTGCTTAATGCACATAAAGTTCTGTGTAAAAAAAAACCCTGGTTGGTGCAACCAAAATATAAATGCAAATCATATGCGTGAAGGACTGTCAACTAAGTGCAGCTCTATACATACGTACGCGTGATATCGGCGCGAAGCACAATTACTACGACTTGCTACTATAGTTACAAGTTTAATTACAATCTATTGTCTGTGGTCTGTGAAAAATGAAAAACCGTTGTTAAAAAACATAAATGTTATTTATTTGCGTTTTGACTCGAGTCAACAACTGGTTAAAATTAATTATTTTTATTTTTTTTTGTGCCATAAATTAAGAGTTTTTTAAAACATTTTACAAAAATATGTGGCATTATTCTACTTGACTACTGAAGTCTGAAGGTAAGCGCTGGCCATTAAAAACTACCCTGCATAATATAGTTGGTAAAATTGATTTTTCGTATACAAATCTATTGTATGTATGTGAGTATATCTGAGTGTATTATGTACTATGTAGTCTGGAATATAGGTAGTGCCTATATAAGTTACCTCTACCTTCTAGTAATCCTTTACATATTAGGTAAAAACTAAAAACCGTGGATTAGCTTTAATCGGTAAATAAGTACTTGTAAATTTCTAATTGGAATTAGTATTTATAACCTAATTATTTATATTTAATAATTAACTACATTATAAATTTAATAATAAACAATTTAAGGTAATGTAAAATCAATGGTTTTAAATTAAAATATACAAATAGGGGTCTCACTCCACGGTGTTGTATAGTATTTTTGTCATTTTGTGCGTATGTTATAGAAAGATTTGTATGGCCACACACGTGGGCAATATAAACGAGAAACATGCGTATATTGTATTGCATTGTGACCATTGTGTACACAGTATACATCACCAGTTTCGGTTTCCCGCCAAATCTAACACCCCTTGTTTGCAGATGTTTCCTTTTTTTCAGAGCCGTCATACCATTTTGAACAGTAATGTCGTTTACTATAGGTATACACTATATATATATATATATATATATATATATATGTGTGTGTGTGTGTCGTATGTGTGTGTGTAATATTATTATATAGTGTAAATGGTGTATCCGTTCCAGTAAATATATATTATATACAATTCGAATTTTTTTTTTTTGTTCCCCTAGAAATAATAATTCAAGTTAGATATCTCGAAACGACTCGACTGTATATACAAAGTGCGGCAAAACAAACAGTGTAGTTTTGAATGCTAAAAAAAAAACCACGCAATTTGCGGAAATAAGGTTTATTTTATTTGGTACGTCATGCCGTTATATATACTTATACATTAAGTTTTGAAAATTACATCAGAAAAGATGAATACCCCCAGCAGCAATATATTGTTGAAGACGATTTTTAAAGTTTGATGACAGATGGATAATGTAGTGGCTCGCGCGCTCACTCGATTTAAGTATTTTCGACTTTTTTCTGTGGAGCTAAACTGAATGAAAACGATTTTAAACATCAGATTCACACCTTGTAAGAATTCAAAAATCGAATTTAGGAGGAAGGAAATCGCCGCTATACCTGTCGATATGTGAAAAAATATGCAAAAACTTCAAAAATCGCCTTCAACAATGTATTACTGTCTACTGATGGTGCCCTGGAGAACCTAACCGAATAAAATAAAATAAACCTCATTTCAGTAAGTTGCGTAGTTTTTTTTTAATACCCTTTCAAAATTGCACAGTTTGTTTTGCCGCAATTTGTATATAGGATTCTATATATTATAATTTATATTTTATAACTTATAAGCATAGTTAATATGGTTTTATGTATAGATCGTTGATCGTATAACTCAGTAGATAACTAATAAATATCGAGTTCTACTTGTTTATAATTTAAATAAATATACCTATATATAGGTGATACTGCGATAGGCCACGTTGCTATGACTTATGCCATTGATGGCATGATTTAACAAATATATGCGTGTAAACTATTAAAATAAATATATTTTTATTTTAGTTTTTGACATTCGCTTGGCCAATTAATAATTTACTCCGGTTGAACGTGACTGAATCGTTGATCGTTGCAAGTATTTATAGTACCTACTTATTTTCTATTAAGTACTAATATATACTTAACAATTTTAAATTTCGTTAATAAATAATAATTATTGCATTCCTATAATATTTCTTACTTCTTTGAGTATTTTGTACAGATAATGAGTCTGAAAGATTATTTTTGCGTTTACAATAATTTATTATATTATGTGCACAAACTTGCACTAAAGAATATTATAATTGCTAAATTTCTCGATTATTAGTTTAACGTACAATCGACACTTTAAATGCTTGTACTTTAAAAAAGTCTCTGATGGTTATTAATTTTGCATGAATAAATTTCAAACTATTATATAACAAATTAAATGTTTTACGAATAAACTTTAAAAATTGAATGCACCATCTCATTATTTCCATCTATTGTTACCGGTTCAAAGTCTAATAAGTCCATACTCCTAAGTTCTAATGACCATCGTCTATCACTAAATAACTACTTATAATATGATTCATGATCATAAATCATAACTGTAATTTCACAATAAGTATATTATTATACGGTGTAATTTACAACTATGCCTGTATCGAGTACTAATATGGTAAAATTATAAACCACGTATCCCTTGTCCCTTCATAATATTATTAATATTTATAATATATTATACATAGAATACTATAATACTGGGTTTACATTTTTATTTTTAATATAGGTATATTTTTTTGACAATAAATATCGTTTTGAATAATTGTTATAAAAACAATGAATAAATAGTACAAAATATTTATTAAGATACCTATTACCTAGGTATATAATATTATAGTTATTTACGATTTAACTATTGAATAATCCTAAATCCTATAATATATATTTTTAAAATACATATCATCGTATACAGATAGTTATAGCCTATAGGTACAAATGGTACAATATTGTACTAACTATATAGTAACTATTAAAGTATATTAATAACCGATAACCTCCACTTATTGATCGTGACTCACTAAAACACAACCATTCTTACCATTCATATTATGCATATCAATATCAGTATATAACGTACTTATATACTATATCAATATTCATATTATAATATTATATGACCATGAGTAAAATAAAGGAAATCCTTTCCTTTTCCTATCATATATAAGCGATAAAACGAAGATGTATATAATGAATATATGATATGTATAAATTATACATTTTATGTAGTATAATACGACAAACAATATCGAATGTTGATTAGTTTACACATTCAGCTGTGGTTTATAGTTATTATTAATTATAATAATTAATAATATAATATAATGCACTTAGTGTAGACATAGAGTAATATATAGAAGGTACATACAGATACAATAAACTGTACACGTGGATCTTGAGATTTAATATGTAACTAATTAGACCAAACATCTTCTCATAAGAATAATTATGATTAAAATTAGTAGCTAATTTAAGTCTTTAAACCGTGAAACGCAGTAAATAGTTAATATAACTACGGACATACTTATTATAATATAATATATATATAGCTCATGCCTCATAATGTTATTAAAATTCAAGGACAAAAAAAATAATAAATACCTAATAATTATTAATTAGAATAGTTTTAAATTTTCTATGCAGGTTATTCATTGAGTATTCTGGAAAACGAAAATTATAAGCGTAATATGCATATACGGTATAGTACTAGCACCTACCTTTATTAATTGCTAAAATATACCTACGCAATTCATATGAACAATGATTATTCATTACATTATTAATAATTATTCATGTCTATGTAATAAATATAATGGTTTCATTCATATGAGAATTGAAAAAATTCATATGATTGTATTATATAATAAAAAATATTTAATGTCAAGGGCGTCATACGCTTTTGTTATGAATTATCAAAAATAAACGCATGTTGGTAAATTTAACAATTCAGTATTTATCCATATTATGGAGTAGTTCGCCATTCGCTGAAGCTAATACGGATTTTTCATTGTTATCAATTATGACTTATAAATTTATAAAAGATAATGTATATTATACTCTTAGGCAGTTAGGCCTTAGCGGTAATTTCCTTAAATTTTAGTTACAATAAAACTATTAATTCGTTATCCTCAAACTTTTAAATTAATTTAGTAACCTGCAAAAAGTATTCATTTATAATACCGATCGCTATGCTCGCAAATATTTTTTTTCGAAGACCTTTTTTGATTTTACCAAAATGAAACCGGTAATTCAATATTTATTAAAAATAGAAAACGCTGTTTAGGTATTTAAATTAATTAAAAGTGAACTTTAGATATTGTAGTTTATAACTAACCAACTGACCGATGGACGGTAGTATTATGTTTTATATATTGTAAAAATGTTCCGAGCTACATAACATTATACTATAGCAGTATATAGCTTATAAAAATAGCTCAATTGAAAGAAACTTTGAACGTTACTTGGACGGTGCGTCCACGGTCCAGTATGATTATTTAAAGTCATATCAATTATGTGTTACGTTTATGCATGCGATCACTGATGGTGCCCTATGAAAATTTTATGGCGTTCATTTGATTATATTTAGTATTTGATCTAGGTTTTTTTTTAGATTTTACAAACCTAAATACACGAGGTAAGATCCAAGTAGGAAACTCGATATTTTCTATCGTCGCGTTGGTTAGTAAAATGTAGTAAAATGCGGCCATCGCACTCATCTCAGGACCTTTTTTTTTTAGTAAAAAATCGTCGTGACGTTCAAAATTCAATCAAACCGTTTTCTCATCGTCATCCACGAGACCACGAATGTGGATTTATTATGGTGCACAGTATATAGTGTGGCGAAAGTATTGCGGAACGAGTCGTGTAAATTGTAATGCATATATTTATAAGTCTTGTCGTTTTTAGTCTGTCAAAACGCATTGCCCATTTCTCGAGTTATACGGGCCGTGGGTAGCGCGTCAAGGTAAGATGCACATGTCATGTCATCCAGTGGCGCCAGAAATTTTTTTATAACAGGGGTAGAAATATGTACCTATAATTATATTCACCAGTAGGGCATGGCGTATATTATTTCCCTAAAATAATTTTTAAATATTTGCAGCATGTTATACATAGTATAGTTAATGATATTTTAATGTATAACAGTTTTAATAACCAACATAGAAGAAGACTTAACACTCAATTTATTGATTAATATTATACGATCAATATCAACACCTTCAGTTCACAAGGTATTTGCAGTAGATATTTTAATACATCATTAAATATATATATATATATATATAGTTGAATATAATCTATTCTAAATAATTTTTAGTTTTTATTTATTAGTTATTACTTATTATATAGTTTTATTAGTTTTATTATACTGTCTACTAATACTACCATCTTAAAAATTAAAGGTGTAGTTACTGTAGTGCCGTATAGTGATCGCTATACACCTAGTATTAAAGTTAAGTATCACTGATTTGTCAGTTTGTCACCTATAATATATAATATTACTACATATTATTATTTATGGGTTAATTGTACTTTTTAGTTATTCATATGCTTCTGGCTTCTCCTATTGTTATGTTATTGGCGTTATTTAGATGTATACCTCTACGACTAGTGTATACATACTGATTACTAAATAAATTGTGATTATTTAAAGATAAATTTGTAAGATTCGATAGTAGCTTGGTAAAATAGTCACGTATCAACTATCGCGTAACAATATTTAGAATTAAGAATAATGTATTATATAAATATAAATTACCATGGATTATCATTTTATTATTATTTATTTTAATTACATTTTATATATTATATAATGTGGTATATATTGTATATTTCATATTATTGTACATAGTATATAGTATATACTATATTGTAATTATTGTATATACACGTTACACGTATTATGGCGAGTCATTAAAACCATTGACTATAAGATAATATATAAGTTAAAGCATAATCCGTTAGGCTAAGTAAAAGTGATATTACAATGGAGCAAATATAACCTTTATTACCTACCCTTATATTTAATTAAACATCTACTTATGGGGTAAAATTCGGTTGGGATAAGAATTTGTCAAAAATTACCTTGTTAAAAAAAATATTAGTGAAGCCTTAGTACTTAGTAGAGTTCGATTAAAAATCTATGTCTCCAACAGTAATATCAGTATTATTACTGTAAAAAATACAATAATAATATTAGCAACGCGCCAAACTCAATGTTCAACGCGTTTACTATCTATATTCTATCTATATAAATATTTACTAACCTATTGTACGATGTTCGAAAATATTATCATTTATCAATAACACCAAGTGCATTATTGATCAACCCTTGAGTTACACGCCCACACGTGTAGTATTTAATAAGTACCTACTATAAATTATAGTATAATATTACGAAATCCGTCAGAATGTTACCATAATCTCACATGATCACATCAAACATTATATTATAGTATAGGTATAATATTAGGTAAATTAACGGCTTGCTGGATAACTTATCTATACTACTTATGTCGTTGTATTTAACTAAGGTAACGTATTTAGAATTATCGTTACCTAGGTATGCTTCTGTTGCTATTTGCTATTAAGATTTCAGACTCATTCTTTAAGGGATGCTAATCTAAATTTTCTCGGGGTCTTATAGTAAGTGATTAACTTGATAATTTTGAAAAACGCAAAAACTTTAAGGCAAATATATACAACATATATGTACTTACAGATTTCGAAACCAAAAAAGCTGAGTAAATATATTCAGCATTCATAGATTTTATATATACCAACAATTAACTACTTATATTATTGTTGGTATATGTATATACGCAAACTTAGCTACAAAGTCTGTAAATATTTGGCGTATAATGATAAAGGTAACAACACAAATACGTTGAATGTTGAAATGTGCAGTGCCTTTTGGCATTTATAATTATAGGTATATCAATTATATAAAATATTAGGCATAGGCATGCAAGTGTATATATGTCTCTGTCGTTGACAATAATTATTATCGCGTTAAAATGTTTCATTACATTGTTGTTGTTTTTTTACGGCCGAACGAATCGATTTTGTTTATACACAAATTGTTCCTTGCTAAAAAAGCGTGAACAAAAACTGCAAACTTTCACGCGGTAGGTACATGACACTACCACGAGAAACTGTCCGTTTCTCGATAACCATTATCATCATTTTTTTAATACCAATTTTATTGGGTAAAAACACACACTCGTTATTATAATAATAATAATCGTACGATACCGAAGCGGCGTAAACGACAATTTCTCTTCGGGCGGGGCTGGCACGAAAAACTGTATGGCGTAGGCATGTTATAGGTCGTAAATACACACACAATATCATACGATTAAGACATGGGTCATATACTCATATAAAATGTATCCAAAAACATCGGTGCGAACGTAGACATGTCGAATTATGAACAACACTCGAGATGAATACGGCTTTTTTTTTGGTAATATTATATTCGGGCGGACGGATATTGGCGATGTCATCGACGGAAAAAAAACGAATCGATCCGGCGTGTGGTTTGGGCGAAAGATATATTATTTCACAGTAAATCATAGAGTCTTGATCGTCAGTGGTCACCATAACCTCAGCATTCATAATGAAAATATGATACACCCTCATCACTAGCCCTCTAACTATACGAGCAACGAGCATTTAGTATTATTCATCTGGAAACGATAATATTAAATACTATTATCGTTTTTGCTACAGTGACCCCGCTGACGAGATGTTAATATGTTTTGAAACGCAAAAAAGTTAATGAACGGTGTGCGGCTGAAACAGACGTAGCACAATAAGTATTGTAACAATTTAAAAATTCTCCAAAACGTAACATTTTAAATATTTTTTAAAACTACCGAACAGGGTATAATTTACTTGCATAAAACGCCTTTCCATACGAGGCGAATACCTAATGTCGGCGGAAGTGCAGCCGGCATCATTAAAATTTACATAATACAACGAATTAGCCGATTTCAAAATGTATTATTAACTTTTCGTCCGTCTCGTACCGAATGCCATCGGGTCCTTCGGTATTTAGTATTATTGCGTCGTATCTCTACGTCACTTCCCTCTCCTACTCGCTCTGCACGAAACATAATATTATAATACATTTTTTTTTCTCGGTACTCGGTAGTGACGGCTTTCGCCTACACACCCAACACGAAAACATTCGCCGTTTCACACATTGTTCGTCTCGGTTTACCTGCTGGAATGCCGTCCCGGTGACCAATATTTCGGGGTAAAACCTGTCGCACAAAAACACATGCTCAAACAGTGGAACGTATTATATACAAATAATAAATGTGAACACAAGCCCAAGACTGCACGCCACACGATATCGGCTACCGCCTCTGGTCGACCTTTTTTTTTCTATACGAACACCGGAACACGATACGAAGTGGCGGCGGCGGGATCGACGCTGCATCCGCTGTGACGATGGTTGCAGCAAAAAACGATTAGGACCGTGATATTATTATAGGTACACATTAGGTATAATATTATCGTCCTAGGGTGTGGTTTGCAGAGAGAATACCGCCGTCGTTTGTCCGACACCGTTGAAATGCATACGCATTACCAGTAGTTATAAAATATATTATTATACTGTAGTCGCTATTGTACATTATAGTGATGATCGCATGCGACATATAAACGGCGGAATGTGTTAAAAACGAGCGACGACGCGATTGGTCGGTAGTGGCTGTAAACAAACACACGAGAAAATATTAAAATAATTATTTTGTGACATTTTACAATGATGTGAAAGCGAAAAAGACATGGACAGATAATTAAATAGAAAAAAATAAATAATTAAAGTTGTAACGTCGTCCGGTGTGTGTGAAAAGTCCGTCCTCGGCGTCGACTACTCGACTCGAATCGCATTCAACGTAACGGGCGCACCACCGGCAGAGCTTAACGCGCGCGTACGACCGTACGTGCGTGTGCGTGACCGCAAACGTAATGGCTGTAGGACACCACGAAGGCAGCGGCGGCGACGACACCGAAGACGTGTGTGGCGTGTCGGTGCGTGCGAGTGCGAGAGCGCCACTGAGGAGATACCGACACCGAGCCGGCGCCCGGCGGACGACGTCGACGACGCGCGGAGTGCTCGCGCCGAATACGAACTACGAACCCCGAGCGGCGTTCGTGACGGCGAAGATGGCGGTGGTGGTGGCGTCGGCCTCATCCGATCCGGTGGCACGACGCACTCACCGTACCCCGCCACTCGGCGGTGACGTCCTTTTTTAGGCGTGACGAGTAGAGTGGCCCGACCGAGCGCGCGCTAACGATCGGCGCGGTCGACGGCGGTGGCTTCCGCGGCCGACCCGGCCGGGCGGGGGTAGAGTACGAACACCGGCCGCTTTTATACGGATTACTATTATTATTATTACTATTATTATTCGTGCGCGTACGAGTGGAGCGACTGAGACGGACGACCGTACGGCGGGCGCGAGCGCCGAGCGGAGCGAGCGAGAAAAACCCATGCGGTGGCCTAGTAGATATTGAGTCACGTCCAAAAAACCGGTGTCCGAACACGGTCCCGTACCCCGCGGAACGCGGACGATGGATTCGCCCGATTTCGGAGCGCGTAAGTGGGAGGAGTGTTGTTTTCGTGCGGTTTCGATCGGCGGCGCTCGCCCCCGCGGCCCGCCCGACCACCCTCCGACCCGCGGCCGGCCCGGCGGTACGGTGTCGGCGGTCGACGACGGGTTCGCGGTGACGTCAGCGCCCGGCGGCGGCCGACCGTACCACGGCCGGCAGTGGGGCGCACGGCGGCCGCGGCATCGGCGTCGGTGGTGTCGGCATCGTCGGGCAACGGCTGTGGCGGTTGGTGGGGGAGTGGACCCGTCAACAAACCGTGGCAGCTACGCTTTCCGCCGCATTCGCCGATGAGATACACACGAGCACGCGTGTCGCGTATATTATTATCCTTCCGAGTCGGTTCGTTCAACGATATATATACATGCTATATATATACATATATACACGCATATTGTAATATAAATACGTTCGCATATAAATATAAAAATAATAATACGTAGCTTCGGTGTTGTTTAAATTTATTTTTCTCGTGTAATTTTCGTTTTTTACGTCTGTGTGCGTTATATTATTCATTTATTTTATTAATTTTTATTTATTTTTTTTTTTTGTGTTTTTTTTTTTTTTCGAATTCGCCCGAAACGGACGTGCCGATGTGAAATATTCTAGTGCAGTTTGGTTTGGTGTTCTGTTCGGATTATCGGCAATCGTCATTGTCACTGTACACAGCCCGTGTGTCTCGAGTGTGCGTGTGATTTCGTACATGGTATCGTTGCCTACGTCGTCGTCGTCGTCGTTGTCGTTGTGATCGTGCGCGAGTGTGGTTCGACCGCGATGTTTGCGTGAAGCACTCGGTTCTTCATTTCCGCCGCCGCCGTTTTTTGGTGTGTGTGTGCGAGTGTGCTTGTGCGTGTGAGCAAGTGTGATTTTTCCATTCTCGAACCCGTTGGACCGCGGTGGAATCGTGCGCGACCTGTGTGTTTGGGCGTGTTCCCGAATGATGAAGAGTTGGCGACATAATGGTTAGGGAGACTCGCCATCTTTGGGTCGGAAACCTGCCGGACAATATACGCGAAGAAAAAATACGCGAACACTTCAAGAGGTGAGTTGTAATGCGCTTAAATCGTATAATATTGTCTTGATACGTACAGGTTATGATAACGATAATGATGTATGACGTAGTAGTAGTAGTAGTAATAATTATTGATAAATAACAATAATAATAACAAAAACAAACAGTTCGAGTCGGGTTCGAACACTCGAGTTGAGTTGGTTAAGATTTGTCGTATGGACCGGGCTTTATCCTCTTACCCGTCCACCTATTACCCAGCAAGAATTACTGGTAACCTGCGACTTTTCCTCGTGGCTCGTCCGGCGCGTTATCAGTGTACCACCGGACCCGGCCTGGCGTGTAAAACACGCTACGGACGTCATCGTCATGTGATCCTCCACACAAGCGCCAATTCCAAACACGACTCGCTCGTTCTTCGCCAGCGTCATCGAAAAGTCGGTCGGCCGGTTCGTGTGACACGTGTGACTTTGAGCACAACGAGTGTTGATCGGCCGTCGGATTCGCGAAATCATATCTATTGTAATTGACCGTCATAACATTTGACATATGTGGGTTTCCTTCGACGTGTCCGAACAAAACGAATTCCTCTTTTTGATCTTGCTGTGCATCCGCCTGTTGTCGTTTTTATGACCCGCACCACGTTTACGTTATTCGTGCGGTTACCTGCGAATGGCGAGTGGGGTATTATTTGATCGAATATTGTTGAAGATTTCATCTTTTGTTGTTCGGGCTCGGGTATACGCGACCGTCTACAATATAAGTGCGTATATAACACGATAATGTATAAATGTATAATAACTGCGGCGGCGGTGGGTCGTGTCTCCGGACACGGTATTGTAATTCAGTAGAATAGAGTATACGAGAGCCGTCCTCTCGTACTCGATCTGAAAACGTTTGTTGCTCGATTGTGTTCGTTTGATAAACCGTTTCAAGGTTGGCATTTGTGTAACGATAATTTTTTTTTATTTATTCTCATTTATTTGAAATTATACAACGTGTAAACGAATAAACAGGTATCCGCGTGAAGATAATAACAATAACAGTACACGAATGATATGAGTTAATAGAAATCGCTTTGCGATAATAATATTTGTCTTGAATTTTATTTGAAATCTACAAAATACGATAATAAATTCGATTAGTTACGTACGTTACGAGCACCGCATCTCTTTTGCACACGTTGCCCGAAGCAATATGAAATATTGCATTTGCCAAAAAACAAAAACCATCGTAACTGCTGCTCTCGTGAAGTCGATCGTGTTATCTACCCTATCGCACGACTTTTTGGACACCTTCGCGGTCTATTTTGCGGACGGAACTTCGAGGAAGAGGGAATGTTGACGTACATATTTTTTCATATAAATAATAATTCGTTCAAATGTCAAGGTCGCCGCCGTTTTTCACGTTAAACACCGCAATAGTTATTCAGTGAGGATCTAAGCACTGCGTGTACGTGTACGCAGTAGTGTATTTCTATCCACGTTCGTATATACATAGTATATTATACGTACGTACGCTCATTAAAACATTTATATGTATAGACATTTCATGTGTTGTTTTTAATCTAAATATAAACAATATTATACCGTTCATCGTTACGCGGCCCATTCAAGTTTCCACCGATCATTCGTTTTCTGTACGCACCCGCCCACCGTACGCGTTCATCGAACAAACAAGGAAAATATTTTAGTATAATACAAACACTCGTTTTCTTCTCTCTCTCTCTCTCTCTCTCTCTCTGCTGCCTGTCGTCCAGGAAATATTGCGTGTGCACGCTCTCTCTCTCTCTACAGGCCCTTTTGTGTTTATACACAAAACAACTCGTTTCGTTTCTCTCGTTTACTGGCCAAGGGGACGGGCGCGTGAGGGCGATATAAATTCTAGCCCCTTTGTCGGAATAAAAAAAAAAAAAAACACATGCACACACGAGCGTCCCGGGAAACCAACACCGCCCGTAGCGTCTCGGTGCTCAGTCTCCGCGGCGTTTTATTACTAATACTTTTTCGTGGTTTTAATTCGGACGTGTTGATTATTATTACTATTATTGACGAAACGGCCCTGCGCGCCAGCCGCGTGTTTTGACCGCGTAGTCCGAAAGCGCGCGCGAGGTTAACCTGTTCAGCGCCGCGCGCGAGTGTTTGTTGCCGAAAGGCGGGTGGTTGCGGCGAACGCACCATCACATGACTCCTACTCTATTAACGAGTTATTATTAGCTAGACGTACGTACTACGTATTATTTTAAACGCGCCGCCGCCGTTGAAAATATGACGACGACGACGATGCGTGCGTACGCTCACTTATTTTACCATGTTTCGACGTTTCGTGTATTCGCCGCTGACAAGGACGTCGCGGAAACGCGATGCTTTTATTATTATTGTTTTTTTTTTTGTTTCCCAATGAAAACATAAATATTCCTTTTCAAAAAGAAAGCGGCCAAAGAAAACGACATTTAATGTGTGTGTGCTTTAACGACGACGATTTTGCGCATACACCGCGGCGGACGCGACCTGTTTGCTCGGCTCGAAATCGTAGCGAAAATCGATTATATAGAGTAGAAACGCGCGGTCCTCTTCTCTCTCTCTTTCCTTGCTCCGCTGTGTTCCGAGAGGCTATTCAGATATTGTCGGCGAAAAAAAAATAATATCGCTCTCGAGAAACAGTAGGACGGTTTATTCGTGTACAAAAAAACCAAACCAACTCCTTCACTAACTATAACCAGTAAAAAATAATGGTGCTCTTCAGGCGGGGAAACGTAAGGATTTATTTTTTCTTTTCTTATCAAAAATAAACTTATATTTTTTGTCGGTACCGCCGCCAGAACCAAAACAAAATATCTGAATTGACTATTATTGTCATCACGCGCAAACGTTTGTGTGTGTAACGAGTAACGACTATTGTGAAACACGTCGTGTGCATTTCTTATCCCCGAAATAAATATCATAATAAATGTTATTTATTATTCGACGTTTATTGTACGCGCGATGTCTCGTGTTTTGAGTATATTCGTCCGGCGTATGGTCGGTACGACGTGCGTTTAATGTTAAAACTTGTGTCCGTCCGTTGCTCGTTGGTAAAGCAGTGCCTCGCTTATTAGAATTTTAAAAACCAACGTCTTTCTAATCGCATGTCCTATGTAATATCACCGCCAATCCCGGCCTTACTACTAATTTAATAAATAATAGGTATAATAAATATAATATAAAAAGGAAGACAATGTTTTAATCCGTACGGTATATGTTTTGTTTCAATATTACTACAATCTATATGCGTTCTTGATAAAAATAGATGTACCTAGTACTGAAAAACAATAATATTTTTTAGCATGTAATGACTATTGTTCTCGTCCGCCGGGCCGTAGCGGGTGACGCGCACCGCAATAGGTGGGCGTTCGGCTAACGAGAAGTTATTAATTTTTGTTCACTCCTGGCATATGTCCCTTCGCTGACGATGTAGTTGCCAAAAATGTAGGTAAAAATACGAGTTCACTTTGTGTAACTACGTGTTTTTGTAAAATAAAAATCACTTGTTTTTACTGTCGAAAATATTCTGACGCTGGCCATGGTTCATACTGGAATAAAAACAAACACGAGATTCCTCATTTCCTATTAGGTATATTATCGTGGATACGGTTACCCGTGGTCAAGACGATTGAAAACGAAGGTTATAAATTATAATACTGCGACATGGCCTATCGGTATGAAGTTAGATATTATTATGTCAACGAAAAATACCAGTTATGCACGAGAGGTCACGAGAAGTATGGGTTCCTAATCGACCTAATCGCATAATGTGTTATATTAACACCATAATAGTAGTAGTACAGTAGTAAAGTTTTACACATCTGTATAAATGTTGATAGGAATGAAAAGAAAAAAGGCTTGAACGTAATTGTGCCGTGTCTCTGTTAGAAAATTGAGGAGGTAATTTTCTTTTATAAAAAACGTCATAATGGGAGGGTAATTGTTCTAGACCTATTAGCATGTTTTTGAATTTAATAAGACAGTATAATTCCCGGGCAGGTGATGTGTATCGTCTTTTGTGTATCATCGTCTGTTTTTTTCACCGTCTGTTTCCGGTTTTTAGAACCGTCGTTTTTGTTTTATAATATAAAAAACCTACTGCTACGCCAGTCTTTAGCCCGACTCGTCGTTAAAAATAATATTAGTATATAACCATAATAAAAACAGCAGCACGCTGGGTACGTTTTTATTGACTTTATCCGTTGCTATATAGTGTGTGTGTGTGTGTGTGTTGCAACTGTAGTATACGAGTGAGTTCCCCCACCCCAAAAAAATCTACCCGTTTTGTATTATTATTATCATTATTATTATTATTAGACATTATATTCCATCAGAAACACGTGATCGCAAGGTATGGTGAGGTGAGGAGGATTGCTGTGTCACATTTACGTCTTGTCGGAACTGCGTGGAATTTACAGGTCGAAACGATATGGCGTGGCGGTGAGCTCCTTTCCCGCGTGTGATAACGTCTATTGATTTCTCGAGCCGAATGTGCGTCGTTGTGAGGGGGGTCGGGAGGGTTCGAGAGAGAATGCTGCTGCTGCGTAAAAGGGCGCGCTTTTGTCGGGTTTAAAGTGAGTGCGTGTGCGTGTGCGTGCGTATACGCACTACAGGCGTAATGTGTATCGCGCCTTCTTTACCAGTGCAGCAGAGTGGTAGCGTTTGGGGGACAACCCCATATATTATATTGTACGCAGATAAAAGAATAATACATTCCCCTCGCGACTATTCTCTATACTGTATTGCATCAGCACAGATACCCAGAGACTTTATATATATATATATATATATATACATAATATAGTCACGCATTGTGTGTTAAACAATCCCTTTCATTTACTACTTTGCGACCTGGACAACCACATCACACGCACGCTGCAAGCCTAAAATATTAGCTTATTCAAATACTAATAATAATAATATTGTTAATAACGTTTTAAAAAATAATATTAAAAAGTAATAATATATAATAATATCTGTTCGAAGAATTTGATTGCGGGTCTTAAAATTATTTTATGTTTTTCGTTAACCGCATGATTATTTTCGTTTCATCGTAGTAACACCATGCACATTAATGAAATAATGACGAATGCCAGTTGTACTACCTACGATACCGAACGATTTTACGTTTCCTTAAGAATGCGAGGCCTTCGTTCCGCAGACGAATTTCACGATACACTGTTGTAGTTTTGCGGTTGGGTACCTATATCGTATTATATATAAATACAAGTTTTTATTTCGCCGCTGTTGTTTATTCGGTCTCGTTCCAATCTAAACACACGCATTTTGTGGTGCGAAAATTCAACGTCGTATATTTACGTTTGGCAAATATGGCCTTGTAAAATAATACATAATATTACCTATATGATATAACCATAGGAGGAGGAGAGTCGACCCAACCCCCGTGGCTTGTGTACCGTCTGCATTTGTATATTTATTTTATATTCCCCTTGTGAAATCGCAGGACATTCCACTGCACACAAAATAGTGGGCAGATAATTGATTTGTACATGAAATATGCTTTTTATTTTTGCTTGCCACTGTTGTAAATACCCTATCTGAGCATCTGCAGATATAAAAAATCGAATTATCACGCGGACATTGAATTTATAAATAAATTTGACGAAAATATGGAATACATTTTCAATAATTATACTTAAAAAAAAAATTGTTATGCTATAAATCAGTTTTAATTTGGGCTAAGGTTCAAATAATTAGATTATATTTCTCGTAGATATTTAAAATATTGAAGGCTGTGTAAGAAAATTATGAATTATCGTTTAATAGTCTTTTTACCATTTTGAAACAAAAAATACTTTATCCTATTTGGGTCGTACATAATATTGTTTATAGTTAGCACGTGTTTCAGTGTATTATTTATTTTATTTTTTTATTCTCATTGAAAATATGGTACGTACATACCTAAATATACGTAATATGGTAGTGTACCTACAGTTTACTATATTCATAATCCTTTTGAAGTTGACCTTGTTATCTTGTTTTTTTGCTTATCAGTTAGTTTTTATTTTTGCTTTTAGGAGTTGGTCAGATCTGAGGTATTACTGTATGTTATAAATTTTCAATATTTCTATTTATGTAATTAACCCATTATGTAGAAAACTATTGTGGTGGATTATGTAGACTACATTCATCATGTTTATTTGTTAAAAATTCTTTAACTGCTTAATCTAACCTACAAATTAATTTAAATCTTATATTTAAGTGGTATACCATATAGCAAATTAAAATATAAATCAATCTACACTATGTTTACACTTAGAATGTATGTCCAACTGCTACATTAAATAACGTTCCGATTTCTAAGTTCAATACCTGGGACCTTGATAAATAACTGATCTGACTATAATCGATCTAAAATAGTATCAGTCAAAAAACTAAATTCCTAATTTATAAAACTTTTCATGCCAATTTGGACTTATAGACTGCAGTTTTGGGGTGCCGCGAACAAATCTAACACAAATAAAATCCAAGCGTTCTAAAATGTAGATTAAGGACTCACCTATATATCCAACCTAACTCTACTTGATGATTTTAATATGGAAATTATTGATTGAAGAACGCTCCATTTATATGCGTTTTCATAAGCGATCTCAAACTCATTCCAATTTCTTTGAAAATGATTTTTCTATCCTAAAAATAACTAAGAAATCCTCGCCGCTTCAAGTTAAAAAGGAAGTAGTGTCGTTACTTGCTACAAGTAAAATAATATTCAATCCTCTAACAAAATTAATTTGAAATTAAACATAAAAATCTATAGTTTTACGTTGTGTTGCTATTCTTAGTATTATTAAGCTTTATTGGGTATTTTTTTGTATAGGTACATTGTTAATTTAAAATAATAATAAAATAAAAAATGTAATAATGATAACAGTATTTCTAAAATAGAAATACATTTGTATTATTATAATACGAGTATTTCTGAGTCATGTTTTTCGTTGTAAAATAAATAGTGTTATTTTTTGTGAAGACTTAATAAAAATTAATTATTTTAAGGAATATAGCGCGATGAATGTTTGTGTTAATTTTATAACAATTTATTATCAAATTCTTAATATTTAAGTTTTAATTTTTTAAATTCAAGTTAATAATACATTTAAATTATATATAACTGAAAATATGGTTTAGTTCAATTTATTTGAAGGTGCGTGTTATTAAGTGGCTTATTGGTTAAGGATTTGTTCAAAAATTAGAATAAAAAACATTAGAATAAGCTAAAAACTTAATATTTTCTTTACAACAATTAAATCTATGAAGGTATTATTGGTATTAATCGAGGTATTAAGTATCTTATTACGAAAATTAAAATGGAGAAGAGTACATTTAATTTACCATTAGATGACTTGCCAGGATCGAGAACATCTTTCATATTATGCATGTTGTATGCAATCTAAAATCTACATTCAGTAGCTTTGTAAGTTTAGAGTAAATTTACTTGGTATTTATCTTAAAGGTAACAACACATTCTATAGTTTGTTGGAAATTATATTTCAATATTTTAATTTTGAAGCAGTTATAAGCATTTACAAATATATTACTTAAAATGCTCATAATTTACTTCAAAATTAAAATATTAAAAAGTGGTGTCCTAGGTCATATTATTACCTTTAAATTTTATAAAATAGAAAAACAAATTCACTCCAATATTAAAAATAACAGATTAAAATGGATTCTTTTGAATGTTAAATTTGATAGTAAGTACTGATAAAATCCGAGCGGGTATAATGTTCTCTTAATATTTATTTATGATAAAAAATAATAACTAAATAAATAAATTGCCAACTTATTTTAAAACGTATATTTTATTATTTTTATTTGTTGTAATATGCTTTGATCCCATTAACATACAATTTAAAGAATATAATCTGTTCTTTGATAACTATACTTGGGTACCAATTATCTTGTACTGTATTTATTAATTTATTATTATTATTCATTAATTTTATCCAGTTAATGACATTTCAAAAATTCTGTATGCAAACTAGAAACGAATTTCGAAATACTTGATATGTTTTCTATATTTTAGTAAATTAGTAAACTACTGTTATTCATTCTCCAAAACGGCCAAAACACTTGTGTTAGGTGTATGATGTTTAATATGATAATTATTTTAAAAGAGAACTCTTTATTTTTAGGTATGCAATAAAGTTATGAAATTTTAAATCAATAATAATATTTTGTTATTAATATACTATTATTATTATTATTTTAACATACCTGTTTATTGTAAATGTGTTTATGTATTTATGTATAATTTTAAATAAATGTAAAATGTACTTTTTTACTTATCTACTACTATTTATTGAGTTTAGTTTAATTTAATGTAAGCAATTAATGTATCCATTTGCTTTGTTATATCCCAAGTTAATTTGTCTGTATAAACTATAAATAGTTATTGTCAGATTATTGTGTATTTTCAAATTCTTTAATGAGTTGTGTAAAGTATTTAAGAAATGTTGAATAGTTTTTTTTTTATTGCTTTCATATCCTTTTCAACTGAGATTTTCTTTATTTTCTAAAAAGGTTACTCAGAAATTCCAAAAGAAAACCTCTCGATAGTGCAGTTAGGGTAAAAGCTAAATTACAATCAAATATATATAAAATAAGGTACTACATAGAAATGATAAAACTTTTTTACAGTCTCACTAAAAATATTCTGAAGGAAAAAAGTATATAACTAAACTAATTAATTTAAAATAATACGCAAATATTTAAGTGATTGAGATTATATGTATTTATAATTTAAATTATGTATCTATATAGATATACATATATAACGTATAATAATAATATAAATGAATACATAATATGAAAGTATGTAGGTATACTTTGCGTATAGTATTTAATTTACAGGTTCGTTTTATGTTAAACATATCTTATCTAACTAAATAGTTTTTTTCTAATTAAAAAATATATATATAAATTGGTAGGTACATTTAAAAGAATATATTTTTTAGTTATACATAATATGTCAATATTTAATCGCATCTAATATATTTAATTGTTTACCTAAAATTCGGTAGTGACATCAAAATAGAATATACTATATTATGGTCAAAGATCAACTTATTATTTGTAGTGTCTACAAAAAGTTTAATTCCGAATTTTAAGCAAATAATTATAACGACAACAATAAATATTAAAAGCGATTAAATAATGACATTGATATAACTAACTAAAAAAGAAATAAGCTGATTTATGATCATAATATAATATATTTTACTTTGATGTACCTATATATAAATGATATACCTAATTTCGGTGTCTCTTAATTAGTATTTATTATACGTGGTGTTAGTATTGTTTTATCTTAGTATCTGAAAGTAGCCATTTATATATTGTAGAACTAAAAGTTATATTGAAGACTATTTTGGATTATTTCAATATTTTAGACCAACGCTGTAAACAATCTCGTATAGTATCCATAGATTTTTTTTTATAATTTTTATAATAATAGGTTCTAGAAGAGCAAGCATTATTTTTGGTTTTCAGCACTAACAGGTGTTCAAGAAGTTCAATGTAGACATTAAGCTGCAACCGTAATCGCGAGTTGCACGACAAGTGGTTGATTCACGAACTGGTTCAAAAATAAATTAAACCGGTTCAGGTATACGTGTACTTTTTTATGGCAACGTGTTCAATTTTTTTTCGAACCGTCGGTAGTATGCCTTGAGAAACTACTACTACTAAGACAATTATTATTTTTATTTACAAAACGATGCATTAGTATGAAAAATAAATCTTTTATAAGTGGCATACTGGTTGTGTTTCAGACTCTCTGTGTGGGTGACTGACGATATATTATTCATTTATTTGTCATATAATCTAATACATTTGGATATGAACAATATTCTATTATAGTATGTTAATTTCAAAGCTAAGATTGTATTTATCATATTAATTATAATAACGACTGTGCTAAATAAAATATAATGTTTAATTTTGTTATTATCATTATTTATCTAATGCATTTTAATCGAACCTATAATATAATAGAAAACATAAAACAAAATCAATGGTTGTATTGGGATAAAACATAAAGTAGTGCAATTTTATTGGGATTATGCGTAATGGGCTGTAGAAAGTTATGTTGGTTAAAACCATCATCTTAAGGTTCATTATATGACAGGGCATTGAACTGTTTGGTGTATAATAGCTGTCGGAGAGCCCACAGCAGTACCGCTCGTTGCTTGAATAATATTCTTTAAAAATCTACCGGTGTCGCCCGCCTAGCCTGGTTTATAAATGTAAATTATATATGATCCCAAGACAATGAATATAATAATGCGACGATTGCGATTTCAATGATATTCTGTCGCTGTCAAGCGCGGTAGAGTAGGCCATCAACATCACGGTCATTTGTTGACAATGTAAGTCCACGCGTTTGGCTTTCTCGTCATTTTCTAGTAGAAAAATTTTCGGGCAATTTGTCGAGCTTTTACGCGGTCGACTGATTTCGTTGAGGTTATCCACGAATGTCGCCCTGCTGCAAATCGTTTCTTTTCCACTCGTTATTATAGTTTTAAACGATTTATCGTATTCGGTAATTATGCTAAAAGTGAAATAAAATCGAGTGTAGGTGGATCACCTATGTTCCAGACATACACAATTATACATTAACGAATATTCCAAAGTAAAATACTGATAATGTGTTGATAATTTTTTATTACATATCATATTGTAGGTATTTGAAAAGAAGAAACTAACATTTTCATAGTTCTGTCTCATATTTCTTTGTAATTTATACTTTTATAATGAGTCACCATTCGGCAGCCACACTATAATAAATAATACTTACTAATTAGTAACCATTAACTCTTTATGTCTAAGGTAGGTTAAGTACGTACAACGTAGTATGTGTGCGTATTTTAAAGTTTTGACGAGAAAAATATAATATATAAATTATAAAAGCAGCAATTATTCGTCATAGACTATCGTAGTATTCATTGTTGTTACGGTCATGAATTAGTATTTCGTAGTTTGCTAAAAAAAAATAGTTCTTTGCGTTGCTTTTATCTTTCTATTTTTTTTTAACGATCACAAAGAAACTGATGACGGCGTGATAAACGGTGAAAATTAGTGTTATTTTTGTGACAATTGAATGACAAAATGTGAGAAGGGTAGCAAATCGTAGAACCACGTTAATAATTTGATCATAAATAAATACTATATACAATATATATTATGTAAGTACCAAAAATATAGATGAACAAATAATTTTTGCTGCGTATTAAATGTGTAGTCCATCTACGTTATTTTTTATCTGGGTATTAATGGCACTTAAATGTAATTTGTCAATAGTTAATTATTATATTGGTATTGCAAATATATGGAGCAACCTATACTGATACCACTGTGTGTAGACATTACCACTTATTGTTAGGTTTCAAGTATCACATTAATCTTATTAAAATACAACTCTTTTGGGGTTCTTAAATAGTATAATTTTTCCTCGTTATAAATCAAGGTCTCTAACAGAGTACGTTATTGAAATATAAATAAAACTTTAGCCAAATACTCAATTCAATTGTTTCGCCTTGTTTGGTGTCCACGTACGTGGCGTACACCGTTGTCTTATCATTTTTGTATAAATTACACGTATAACTAAAAATATTAATGTTATCATCTCGTAATGAAAACTAAAAAAATTGTTATTGCCATGTCGTGAAATTTCCTTGTACCTAATATGCATTGTTGTCTAATCAACAGTAACCGTTGAACTGCATTCAACCGTTGTTACTATACTGCCAACGTTCGTGTAAAAAAATATACGTTTCCGAAAATAACGCATTAAATGTAAGGTTATTATAACCAATTATTTGGGCAACGGAGAATTTGATGGACAAGGAAATTGGAATTCGACCAACTGTCGTCTTCCAGTGAAAAAAGTAATAAGAACATTGAATACTTTTTGTCTCACGGAAAAAAATAAGAACAAAAAAATATAATTTAATTTTTAACGTTTAATTCACGTCCAATTTTAACCACGCGAAATCTGCTTGAAAACAATTTTTTTCAATAAAACGAACTGGTCTTCGAGGGCGATAGTTTAAGCAGCATCAAGTGTGATCGCGTGTTACCGAAATACATTAGAATTACGCCGTTCAGGTTAATTTATTATTATAAACAATAAAATAATTATTGTATACTGTAGTCTGAGTTATGTACAAATGTGCAACATCTAATGAGGGCCAACAATCCAAAACGTGTTATCATTAAAATTAAAATTGTTCAGAAATGTCAAAACAATTGTGATAAAAAAGTATAATTAGTTAATTTAATCGAATTTTGAAGATCAAAACTAAATTTTTATCTTCTTATTTGTTTCCATGACAACGCAAAATGAACCCCGAAACATCAAGTTTTGGCATGAACAATAAATAAAATAATACGTTAATCATTATTTCATAACAGACTATTAACTTTATCTACTATCATTAAATATTACTATATTGAATATTTTTCTTTACTAAATAACATAAAAAATACTTGTTCAGACTTAGATACATTTATATTTTTGAAAATATCTGATAAACTATTTTCAGAATTAAAATGATGATAGCCATTTGAAAAAAAAAGAAGTTGGTATCACCACAGGACAGTAGGGCACTCCTTAAATATTCCAAAAATTAGAATTTGAATGTATATTAATTATTAAAGGAAACAATGAGAGGGTTAAGCATACTTGATGAATCACTCTGTATAAATATTATTATGTACGTGTGTACTCGATAAATAATATTATAATATACGCGGCTGCAGTAATAACGTCGTGTTACGTAACCATCAGGATGCGATATTGCGTGTGTGTGCGACGGTTTAAACACACCGCGTGCGCACACACACCACTATAAGACTCTTCGTGTACGCCACAACGTCGCAAATCCCCTTAATAATATTAATAGTAATAATAATATATTCCCAGGCAACGCGACGTACTTTCTCTTCGGTCACCACACACCACGCCGAGTAAAAACACGCGTTATAATAATAATAAATGTGATTTTTCTTGCGGTTAGCGCGGGCACTATTTTCAGACGGGGCTTGCCCGTATCGATACCGTCATGTGCAACGTGCACAACTGCATGGAAAATAACGCTGCAGGTAGGTGAGGTATTATTAAAATACGAGTTTGCCGTGCGTGTAATCGATAAAAATCTATGACAACTATAATAATACGACGACGTTCGCTCCCAATTCGATCTGCTGTCGAGATGCGTGACTCTTCGATGGGTAGTTGGTAAAACTTTTTCGTTTTTGTGGTGGGTGGGAAAAAAAATATTAATATTGATAGTCCGGAAAATCGGCCACCTACTCCACTCACAACCTTCATGTGACTATAGACGACGATACACAATATGGCCTTACGTGTGAGTCTTAAATATAACGGTGATGTTTTTTTTTATGCCGACACGACAATGTTTACAAATAATTACTAACGGTAAACGATAATATTTTGTCTCCGACCGATAGTAGTGGAATAAAATGCGATAGTAGCAATATCGGAACATTTTGTGCACTGCTCATGGTGCTGTAGTAGTACTGTATGTTTAACAATATTATGAACTGCAAGTCGTGTGCAACACGTGAACTACTATTATAATATATATAGCACCCGCCTGACGGGGCTATGATAGTAATAATAATTTGGTGATATACTACGATGGATGTTAAGAGGAAATGAACGAGTACCTCATCATTGCGCCCGTGCACTGCCACTATTAATTCGTCGTTAGTTTTTTTTTGGCGCGTACAAATGTGGTGATACGTTATTTATAATATTCTGTTGAATTGGCACGTTGTGTGAGCGTGACACCTGGTATAATATAATATTATTTTTTCTACGATGCTATTAAACGCGTTTGTATAAGGCATTAATAATATTATATTTACATTAAACATAACATACTACAAATTGCGGTAAAATCATTTATTATAATGTGGGTCAATGTACATGTAACAGTAATAAACCTAAAACTGTTACGCGCGCACTCGAGATTCGAGAACACGCCGCATCGACGGTCGCGGCTAACGGAATGAGAAAATGCCGTCCGGGTAAACGCCGCCGCCGCCTCATTGCATTGGCGCGCTCGCCACGTTATTATTACCTATTATTAAGTATCGTCGTGGCGGGTGGGCGTCTAAAGCGGTAGTGTTCACTATGCTGCTCTCGGTTCGTCTTGCCGTCGTCTCGTTTCTCCAATATCATTCGGGTAGTCGATGGGTGATAAGTCGATGGCAGCAATTTTTAATTTAACTACGGCTGTCGGTTATCGGAAGTATTCGGTTCTGAAAAAAAGCACAGAAATATTTGAGTTGTGCTTGAAAATGAAAACAACAATTTTGTAGCATGGCCTCAGGTTTTTCGTCTGTGGAGTTTGTACTGCGAAAACAAAAAATCAGCCTCCTACCCGGCGTGAGTACACGCGTTTCTCAATCCTTGGGATTATTATATTTTTATTTAATGCTCGGCCGGTTGTTGTTGTTGAGCATTTTTATTTTATTTTATTATATATATATATAAATATAAATATACATATAGAATATAAGCCGTCGTTCTCGTTCTAAATTAATAATTGTTGTGGGTGAATAACCCAGCAGGAACGTTGTTGAAGGTGTCGGCAGTAACGTGTTATTATATATAATAATAATAATAATAATAATAATAATATAATAGCAGCAAGCGTGTGGTGTTTTTGTATGGTACGATCGACCGTCACGGATCAAAATACCGAAATGGCAACGCCGCACTACTGTTGTCGTCGTACTCAGTTTCTCTCTTTCTTTCCCTTCATCCGCACCGCTGGAGCGGTACACACACACGCACACAATGCCCACGCCTTGGTGTGGCGGGTGGCAGTAGTAGTAGTAGTAATAGTAGTAGTGTAGTAGTAGTATATAGTTGTACTACTAGTAGTAGAGTTCATCTCTCTCTCTCTCTCTCTCTCACGCATACAAACACTTCATTTTTCTTTTTTCTCGACCATCATCATCTTTTATAATTTTTTTTCTTCGTTCGTTTTTTTGTAGTATTATACTCTATTATACGACGACGAGCGTTTATTGTAACGACAAGACTCTTGGCGCACATATTATACAATCGACATTTTTTTATTCTATTAAATATGATCAAATGCTTTTTTCCCGCATCGTGTCCTACACGAGTCAGTGATCGAGAAAATTTACTAGGCGTTGTGGAAGGAAACCAATACGAATGTGTGTCACACACGTGCAATAACGGTGTTCGCTCGGGTGAAATTTTGCAACATCTTTTCCCCGAGCGAGTACAAATAATATAATATATTTTATGCGCACTAAAAGTGTAAAAAGAACGAGAATAATAGCGGTGTTCCATTCGTCGGATAAAATAAACGTGTGCGTGAGACGACGATATCGTGTTCGACTGTTCGAGTTCAAGTATTACATTATTACATAAAACGCTAGGGGACCACACGAGGTATTTTTTCTTAGGAAATACGAGGGAAGAAGTGGGTCTTCTTTATTGGCTAATACGATGCGTATGTCGCTAAGGGATACACGACGGGGGTCGGTAAAGAAGAGATCCATCGAATCTCGTCAAACCGGTTGTCGTCCGTGCGAGTGCAGAGGTTTTTTTCTTTAAAAATTGAACTGTAAACACTTTTTGAAAACGAACGATCCATACAACCTGTATACTTATCGTTGAGAACACTAATATTATTTTCACTCAAAATGCGCTGTGAGAGTGTGTTTACAGTCTTAGTGTTCCCATGAACAAAATTTAAATATATCGATTGATGAATGAAATCATTTATATACTGCGGAGAGCCAACTGTAAACAAATAAAAATCGTTCAACGCCGAGAACAGACTAGTAGCAAAGCGAGTGCGTCTGCAACCGGAGATACTATAAAACGAAAAAACATCGAATGAAATAACTTAAAAGTTTTGTGCCGAACATTGAGGGTAGGTGTATGCGTGTGTGTGAGTGAGTGAGGGAGGGTAGTATTGTCGTCGTTGTGGTGGTACGGTGGCGGTGTTGGTATCGATGTGAAAGCCGTGCCCGGCCGCCGCCGGAGCACATAGTTTTATTATGTATGGCGGTGTGTCTGTGCGTGCGCGCGCGCACGTACAGTTTGGCAACGTGGCGTGCGGGGCCAGCCTGGACACACACGCACACGCACAGAGACGTGCTTGAATCGTTAGGTCGGTGGGCGAACTCCGCTGCCGGGCCGCCGCCGCCGATGCCGTCGTGGTTGCGGTGACGGTGCGCGGCGGGAGGGGGCCCGGCTGCTTGTGATGCTCGGGATCCAAACCGCCGACCGAGCCGATTGAACGTTTGGATTTTCTTTTTCTCGATACTTTTCTTGTAGATTATTCTTTTTTTTACCGCTTCGTAATGGGAACGTCGATTTTTTTATATTCCTTCGTTATCGTAGTAGTTTTTCGTGCTCCATGGCCAACCGATCCTTCGCCGTGTGATTGAAACGCCTTGGCGTTGTCCACTAATACTCTGGATTCACGAGGCGTGGAAGAACACGAAAATTCAAAACAATAATAATATTATAAATATTATAATATATTACGACATTTTAAAATTATCGTCTACGCAGTAAGTTCTGATATTACTACGAAGCGCGCACTTACCCGTATTTTTATAGTTCGGTTCAGAATTGTACACGAATTGTACCGGCCTGTTACATATTATCATAGTATAGTTTGTTCATACACGATAATAATAAGTTATTATTATTTCTACCACCGTCGCAAGTATTTACTTGCAACTATTCAGTCGTCGATTTTCAATAATAAATTCAATCCAATATCTATATAATATTATTATCGTCGTTTACACGTAGTACTGTTCGTATCACCTTGTGTGTATGTAAACGCGCTGTTAATTTTTTTCCTTGTCGATCCGACGGAAATATTAACGGCGAGAAGATGTAAATTGTATTATATTATTATTTATGTATGTGTTCCAATAGCCAACAATTTTTATGACCTAAGGTCAATATAATATAATACCTAGAGATTGTAATTCGCTGTTATTATATTGTAACACTTTATATATAAATATATAATATATACATTATACATATATGAATTTAATATGTATTGTGACGCTAACGGATAACATCAGAAAACCGGATTCATCTATTCTTTTATAATAACAATTATTATTTTTTTTCTTATGTTAATTTATTTAGGCGTGATTAGTAGATTATCTTTACGCGACAGCTAATGTCATGGGGTTTCATAGGTCCAGACGGTCTCGTATTTCTTCCCTCGAGATGATGCCCTCTGGGAAATTATTTTTTCTTATTTATACTTAAATACATACGCATAAAAACCGTATTATACTTTGAAAAACACTAAAAAAATAACAAATAACTGAAGTATCCGTAATGAATAATTATGATTAAGTGATTAAAAGAAGGTCTCTATACGTAATTGTGTTTCACGTACACAAGGTAGTGGCAATCATGCAATAGTTTATAAATTATTTTCAAATATAACACATTTTATTAGCCAGTTTTGTTATGTATTTTATTTTAGGTATTACAATACGAAATTATTATACCTAACGAATGAAATTGTAGAACATTAAAAATCTTGCTATGAAGAAATTAAATGGTTATACATTAGCCAATATGTCAACTTAAAGATATGTTTATTTAACTATTAATTTATTTATTATCAATTTTATAAATTGTCAATATATTACACAATAGTAAATAATTCTAAAATAATAATAATAGTCCAAATTTAACTAACTTAAACATATTAAGTGAATAAATAATATTTGTAAAAATTATGGATTACATGTAATAAACAAAATCGTCTAGGTAAACACAAAAATTATACCTAGTTAAAAATTTTCTATTTAAACCACGGAGTAAATCAAACTAAATTTTTTTAAAGTGATATTGGAAAAAAATAATTCATGACGTTTGTCGTACATAATATTATTCTGTATTTATATTCTTTAAATTAAAATATTTTTATGAATGAAAAGATTTTTACTATACAATATATCAGATTAGAATTTTGTGATATTTCTGTAATCATATAACAGTACATGTTCATGATCATATCTTATGAGTTATCACTTATCACTTGTATTCTTATTGGTATCTATTATGTTTTGACATATTGAGATAATTATAATCTTAAAATATGTTTACTTATTTATAAAATGAATAATATGCAATGATATTTCGTTAATAATGAAATAGTATAATCACTTATCAATATACAAAATATTATTGTTTTTGTAGACTGAGGAGCTGGAGCAGTCACTATTTTCCATGTGGTTATATGATGGGAGGGGGGGCATAAAGAGTAAAACTACGCATTTTTTTTTTTTACAAAAATATATCATATATTTTTAATGTTGATATACTATTATAATAAAAATTATATACGTATTTGTAGTATACTGTATACAAATAGGGAATGTTTTTATTGACACAACATACCAATATGTATAAATTCAATATCAAAAGAAAATAATAAACCGAGATAGTTGTTTTGCTGTATAGAAGGTATGGTGATGTAAAATCGTTATTCATTGAAATCTATGTGTTAAATTTGAGATCATGATAAATTATTACAATGAAAAAACTATTCAGAGCGGTAGTTGCTGCCTATATTTCTATGGATATGTTTTATTTTAAATCGATATTGTTATTACTAAATTATTTTTCTAATCGGCTGAACTATTTTTTTCAAAAATATATAGCATAAAATCTGTAAAAGATATTGTTTATCATGATGTGTATGAACAGTGTGAATTTATTATAATTTAAAATGTATTATTAACTTAAAATTATAAGATATTAGAAAATATGTTAATTAATAATAAAAATGATATATGTGGTGACAAAAAGTTTTAATTCCCTTCAAATAATATTTTTTGAATTACAACAAAATTATTAAAATCTTTAAATATCCAATTTCATTAAAATTGTAAACCTCAATTGTCTATGGAAAAATTGTGCATTATCTAATTGTTTTATATATTTGAAATTTTTAGGTTTTTTAAAAACTACTTACATACATGGGTCCTTGTATTAGCCTAATAAGTAACTTGAGCTAATTAAATTGAAAATGTTTTGAGTTTTTAACTACAATCTTAATTTTTGTGATTAAAGAAATTTGTGACCATTTTAACTCGTGTGATTATAAAAAAATCGTAATAATGTATTTTTAAAGTGCTATAATAACAAATTATAAAGTACCTTGTTTAATATTTGTTCTTCACAAGAGAGTTAAATGGATTCTCTCGAATTTTAATTTTACTATTATTCGTTGGTATAACCAAAACGGAGCGAGATACATGCCAATACGTCTGCTTAACTAAATAATTATTTTATTTCTTGGATTTATATTAAATATTTATAAAGATAGCGGCGAAAACCCTCAAAGACTAATATTATATTAACGTTTTAAAAATACGAAATCGGAGTTTGTACACTGGTGGAATTTATCAATGATTAATTTTTTTTTGAGAAGTCAATAATTATATTATTGGTTTTTTTTTCATTATTACCAGATGATTGTATAATTTTATTTATATTTATTAATTATTTATAATAACTACGACTTAATTAAGTTGTATAATTTAGTTTCCTTTGAGAAGTTGATAATATTTATATTTTTATTTGATTGAATATCCGATTTATTATATTGTTTCTCCTTTCTGTTGTGGTACGTAGTGTTTATTTTTCAATGATAATATTGTTAATACACATTTCCTGTGATTTATTTTAATGCGTTCCATTGTCAAAAACGTATAAATCTGATTTAAAAGTGTTATTTAACTTTTCCCTGCAGAGTACGGGGTAATATCTGAGTGGTCAATTACCACCTTCGTATTTCTCTGATGCTATCGATTGAAGATAATTTGAAATACAAATTATGCTAAATAATATAGTTATAAATTTACGGTGTCAAATCATAATAATACTATAATACTTATAACATTTTTGGGATAATATTATAAAGCTTAGAATAATTTTGTATTACACAATATCGGGTAAAATATAAGGAAAATCGACTCAAAAAAATGTTAAACCATTTCAATATATTCATTAAAAATTATATCATGTTTATAAAACACCAACATTTAATTACTCGAATTATCATAGCAAAATTGATAATAATATTTTATAAACCTTCATGATGATGGACTGAAATTTTTTCAATATTCATATTTATTGGACACAGTAATTTATGATTTTCAATATTATACTAAATACAATTTTTTCAATGTCGATTGTATTAATTTTTTTAATTTTAATTATATTTTGTATACAATTACTATGGTGATATACAAAACATTGATGACTGTTATTAAATTAAAGTGAATACAAGGAATTATTTAAAGCAATATTAAATGATAATACATAAAGAAAAAAAATATTCTAAGTAGCCTTAGCGGATTCTGGACTTCTCAAAATGTGTTAAATAAATGGAAAATGTCTTAAATAAATGCATGTTAATTTAATTGTTACTATATTCCTATATATATAAACTACTGATAATGTATAAATATCAGTACCATAGTTCCACCTTAGTTGAATTACTACTATGAATGCAACTTTTCCAGTCAGTTATTTTTTATTTTAAATAGTGAGTACTTTAATTTACTTTTAGAAATTATGTGTATGTTATTATAAAAACAAAATATTCCTTTTTCTATTGGTGTAAAATAAAATGTTTGTTCACATTTTCACTTTTTTTTTAATTGTGTTGTTACTATCGTGCAATTATTTCAGACATTTTTATGGACTGTATTGTTTAAATATAAAACTCAAATTATATTTGAAGTTTCAATTATAATCTTAAATATTTTTATACATGAACATGAGAAATTTCAAACTTCAGCAATATTTATAGATATTTAATATAATATATTTATTTGTTTATTTAGTTAAAACCTAAATTTACAACTTAAAATATTTATTCTAATAATTATAGTCTACTTATACATAATATATAAAGTTGTATTCTATAACTGCAGTAAAATTACATATATTATCTTTTAAATTACGGAAATAACCTTTTTAAAGTGTAGTTGTATTAATATTCTATGAGTTTTTTTTAAAAAAATCAGTGTTTCACTCTTCTGCATTCAGATTTTTGTATTATTTTAGAAAATTAAAAATAATTTGGATACATTTTTTTGAGAATCTATTTTATGTAGAAAAAATTACACGATGATTTAATATTTATAAGTAAGTTTTGGGATACTCCTATGTGCTTATATACATACTATAAAATATTTTCTAATTAAGAATAGGACAATTTAGTATAATCAAGATATCATGACTGGGTGTTTTTAATATTATTACTTACAATAGTTTTCCTAAAGTAAATTAGACGAAACCGAAATCTAGATGTATCTACATAGTTACCATTTGTTCATGCAAACATCATAAAAACTATAGATTTATAGTAGTTATTTAACATCGCTTGATTAAACAGTTAAATTAGGACATTTAATTCCAAATGCCATACATACGAAGATGGGGTAAAAATAGTCTATACTCCTTTTATATTAAACAATTAAGAATCTTAAGTGAGGAATGCCGAGAAACTAATAAATAGCTTTTAACTTGGACTAATGTTTTTAGCAGTCCATCATTATACGATAGTCTAGGTCGGGGCGGATTAAGAATAACGGCCAATTTACGTTTTTATTTTTGTTTACTTAATAGTTTTTCTTATCGCTGCTGTAGTATTTTTATCTTTTCTTAGGTCAAGAATTTAGTTGACATCGATTGGACTCAATTATTTACGTATTTACCCACGATAAATATGTGTACGATTTATTAATATTTTATTATGATTTGGGTTGATATATATATATATATATATATATATATATATATATATATATATATATATATATATATATATATATATATTTGCTCGTTAATATTTTTTTATTTGCATTGTACAGCCAATACGAACATAAATAAAAACTCTACTTTCTGGCAAATATTTATTGAAGGTCGATTAAAAACAAATTTTTAACTTAAATGTTTTTTGCATTAAAATGTTAATTTAGTAAACGATAAAAGCTATCTATCTCCCTATGGTTCCATTTATAGAATAGTAAATGAGAAAATTATGTAAAAGATGTGTAAAACGTTTGTAGAACTTTTGTCGTTAACTGAAAACCTTTTCTTGGCGATGGAATTCGGTTATATAAAAACCACGAGGGAGGCGGTCGTAAAAGTACTTTTACTTTTGCTAGGAGCTATTTACTTACCCTCCATATGCGCCGCAGATGTGTACTAAATTCCAACGAAAATCAACCAGGTGTAACCGTATAAAAATAAATACATGTTACATCTTATATGAAATAACTTTTTAAACAATTATTGAAAAAAAGATAATTGTAAAATGAACTAAAATTATGAAATAATGAAAATAAATTACTAAAAAATAGAGAAAAAAATTATTTAGTAATTAATATTTGAGTTTATGTTAGTCCAATTATTGGTTAAGGCGAGTATCTTAGTATATTATAATTTTAAGAATATCCATTTTATTTAGCGGTAAAATCATTATTTAAAATGTATACATTATACAGTTTATTATATTATACTATTTGGAAAATATTTGAAAAACGTTGAACACGAACTCGGAAATACATTATTTAATTTCGTCGGCTTATAAATATTAAAACGTTGTTCTACAAGGTTTTTTTAAAATTATATTCACGTGTTTGGGCCTGCACAATTGTTTATATGTCGTGTAGCGTGTAGCCCGGACTCGTTAATGTGATTTCCATTTTTTTTTTTAATAATACACATTTAAGTAATTGCCGTTTTTAAAAAATTATTATCATCGCAAAAACATTGCGAAATTGGTTAGTATTTTTCTTATGTGTATATGTCATGTGTGATAGCAAAATGGAATTTCAATCCGGGTAAATAAAGTTAATAAACATTGTGCAATAATATTTTGTATTCCATACTTACCTATTATTATATAATATTATATTAGTCGAGTGAGATAGAATCGTATAGGGAAAATAAAAAAAGTAAAAACTCCACTCGTTTGGTATAAGAAACGCCCCGTGCTCATGCGTCATTTCGATTAAAATCGATGCGACGACCGTGTGTTTTTGGGGTTTTTATATTATGGTCTCTCTCCGGGCCAGGGGGTTGTTCTTTCCCGCAACCCCTTCGACTTCCTCCGGGGTAGTACCACCGTGTCTCATAGAGTTATATATGCATTTATATCAATATAATAATAGTTTTGGAGAGCCCGGCGCAGGCTGTTATGGGGCGTACGTATATGTATAGTTTTGTGTATAGTTGTCGTCGTTGTCGTGCATGTCCAACCACCGGAGGTGGACGTGCACGAAATTTGCGGCACTGATTGACGGAGTGACGACTAACACGACTCGAGCGGCGGCGCGTTTCGTCGAGTGCATTAAATCGCGCCCGTCGCCGCCGCCGCCCCGTGAGTGTGTGTGTCGTTGGGTTTTTTGCGCGTGCCCCGACCGACCGATTCCGTTCTGCAAAACACCATCTCACTCGCGTTCGCCGCCCGGTAGTCGAGTAGTGTAGTAGTTGTTATTCGTCGTTCGTCATCTACTCGTTGTCGCCCGTAATTTCACATCATAACAAATCATGTATTTAATGTTACACCGTATTTTTAATCATAAGAAAAAAGGAATAGAAAAGAAAAAATACATTTTTGCAATTAATTTTCAATATAAATAATATAATAAAATATATACAGTTATCATCACCTGGACGTTTGTTGCTCGGTTCGGACATGACTAATAATATCGACGGGTGTTTTTTGCCACAGGTATGGACGCGTGCAGAGCGTTAAAATACTGGCGAGAACGAAGGAAGACTCGGTGCTGGGAGTCAGTGGCCTGTGCGCCACTGTGTCGTTCATGGACATCAAGTCCGCCTCAAAAGCTCATAACGGGGACCAAAAGTTGGACGACAGGTCCCTCAGCACCGAGTACCACGAGCCCAACTCCATACTACCGCCGGCCAGCCCAACCATGCCGCCACACATCTATCCGGGCCCCACTAGGCAGTACATCCACGGGTGAGTCTCGTCTTTACTCTTTATATTCCGTTGTCTTTTAAACAATATATTTTATTCGAGATATCATGTATTTTTATCGTTTACAATTTTTCGTCACGCCCCCGCTGTGTCACACTGATAGTGATGAGTAAGAGGGGGAGTGAGCAGTGAGCAAAAGGTAGGTTTTTATAGATATACAATGAGTGAGTGATTGTGTGTGTAGTAGAGGATGTACGCACTTTGCCTACCTTTATGTGCTGTATAACAAAATTGACACTGCGCCAGATGTAACGACCGTATACCTCTCTAGTACATATCTAATTAAAAATCGAGTTGATTATTATATATATATACCGATATACTTATTGCTTATATATGACGTGTGTGTGTATGTGACTGTGCGACGGTCACCATCGTCATTGCGTGTGCGTGTTGGATAAAACAATGTTAAAAAATGATTGGTAAATTATATAGGAGGGTTATTAAGTAAATACTTTTCCTTCGTTATATTTCATATTTTCTCATAATTTTGTTTTATTCGTGGGTGGTTTTTTTTAATGAGACATAATAACCTATTACATATTTATATGAATCGTATCTACTCGCTTCTAAAACTGTCGTTGTCGAAATGTTGCTTTTAAACACAAGTGGCTGTGATTAGTGTGATTGATTTTTGTCTAAGTAATGTCGTTGTCAACTCGTATTGAATTTATTACTGTGAATTTAACTGCAGAATTGCGCGAATAGGGAAATAGTTGACGCGTATAATAATTTAAATAATGGCAGATATTATGCTAAAGAATCCAAATGTTGAAAATACAAGTATAATAGTATTTGTATTAATTTGTATATGTATACAAAATGTCTTAATATTAAAAACGATTTTTTTTAAATTACTTTTTTAATTGCATGATTAAAAATATAATTCAAAGTTATAATTAACTTTAGAGCTTATTAGCTTAGAATAATATCGAAATAATCATTATTCTTTGTACACTTTTGTACTAAAGTACTTATGAACATTGAACACACAAAATGCAGTATTTATGATAATAAGTAACAGCTCTATAATTGCCTATTATAGTTTAAATCACAGTATAACTTTCAATTTTATAATCATAATTTGTATTTTATATTATATCTAATCGACTGTTATGTAATATATTCTGATAGTTAGCTCTAAATTAACTAAGAAAAATAAAGAAAAGATAAATATTTTTGCTAAATTGTATTCCATCGATTTCCACGTACTATTTGGTTGAATAGGTACTCTTATTTCAGTAATACAGAAGAAAAACAAAAAAATTCGTAATTTATGCTTGAACATTTGTAGTAATAATAATAACTGTTACGATTTAACACAAGTTGTTTTCCCATTCTCCTATCCTATGCGCGCCCGCCACTCATAATATTACCGTGTGTAGCGTGTATACAATCCATAAAATATGATCGATATGTGGCTGTTAATGAAATCAAATTCAATAAAAATATTTGTAAGTGTAAACAATGCACAGATAGTATAGTACATACTACAGGCACATATAAACAAACACACACACACACACACACGGATCCATGACGGTTCAGCGCACATACAGCTGCCGATAAAGTAAACTTTACAGTTAAAATAATTATACATAGCCCAATAATTATTATCATTATGTTGTGAATTGCGATCGGTTGGGTTGAAAGAAATTTAGTATAATATTATTATCGATAACGTATAAAAACATTTGTCACTATTATAATAATAATATAATTATGAGTATTATGACGTAACTACTACCGATCTCACAATAACATGCGCGTGTTTCTAGTCCGTTATCGCACACTTCCGATTACTCTGTACTCGCGGAAACGAAAACTATTATATTATTTAATTACCATATTGTGCTTTATGCCCGCGTAAGTCTTCGTTGTTGTTTCAGTTGTGTGCGCCAAAAAGTTAATGAAAAAGTAAAACAATAATAATACATATTTTTGGTTCATAAACGTACGATGTGCGAATGTAATAATTAATAATAGAAAAAAACGTCGAACCTAAATCGTAGTTATAAATGTTATAAATTTATAATATTGTTTCTAGACGTCGGTTTCAAATACGCTATCCTAATCTTTTTTTTACGTTTGGTATTAAAATAGGTATTTATAAATCTGAATTAGTTTTTAAGCTGTATTCTATAAATTCTTCGAATAAATTACCTTTGCATTTTATGTGTAGTAATTTTCACATTTCTTATTAAATACCTGAAGTTTATAGGTATGGTTTTTAACATACACGAGTTGCTGGTTGGTACATTTAATAAAATGCATTAGGAGGTGTGTACATTGTAATAATTATTATGGTCATTGTGACCGCTATTTAAAATACACTGAGTAATTTAATTTAATACAATCGCTATATTTTACAATCTTAGAAATTCTCTAATTGTGTCAATATATTTTAACTGTAAAACCATTCCGTTATTACTTATTTGTTATGTGTGTTGGGTTATAATATTCAATATTCTTAAATTTTTATTTATAATTTTAACTATTTTTTTCATTATGATGTAAATAGTTTTCGGCACGAAGTTCCTATCATAAGATGTTTTAACGTGCATAAAAATATTTAGCTTCTATATAAAAATTGGTGCTTTATAATAGTTCGTTGCGTAAAAACCTAAGAATACTGTGATGTATAATAATAATGTCTATGGATTATTAAATAAAAAATAAAAATAATACGTTGATTTTCTCAAAGTACTAGATATTTTTTAATTAAATAATTTATTATTATAATTGTACTGTACGAAGATGGAAAACATGTTCTCAATATAATTAGTGATAAACAAACTAATTCGCTATGTATTCAAATTACATTATAATATTTAGTTTCTTTTTACCTACTATTTTTATAGTGTTTATACTATATTATGTCCTTGTAATAAAGCTGCATATATTTTTTTTATTCCACTTCGGTTTTAGGTTTACTATTATATTTAACAATTACTGTTAATATTTATTTAATAGTTTATTGATTAAATTTAATTAATTAATCAAATAAATTGAAAAAATGTGAGTAATATGTTTACATTTTTAGTTGGACATAATATTACATATAATTTTGATTTAATAATTAATAAAACACTATTATAATATGCATAGTATAAGTCATAATAATATGTCCTTGTTATTTTGTGTCAAGCTTTAGTTATATAAACTGATTGAATGACGTTCACATAAAATATTTTTCTGTAATAAACTATGTTTGATTACCTATGTCAGGTATACTTTATTGTTTTGCAATATTATGCAAAATATTTTCAACATGCAGTTGTTTATAATAATATTCATTTAGTTACAATTATTACAAATTATTGAACAATTTAAATTATTACAGAGATAAAGATTACCTTATTTTAATAATCAATTTGTTCGTAGTATATACGTTTCAAAAATTAACAATCTTTAATTTTAAAATAATTTTTAATGTTTTTTCCTTTTTATATCCATGATGTAAAACCAATAGTATTCTTGCTAATTTATTTATGATAAACGATAATTGGTATTAAAATATTTAATTGTAAAATACTAATACAAAATTTCATCAGTCTTCAGTTAGTTTTAATTAATAATCACTAGTTTAAAAGAGTGCCGATGCCATACGAATAAATTTTGCTTCTAGACGTAATGGTGCACTGCATCTCAGTTGTTCTAAACGAGGAGTTTGACTAAAACATCAAGTATGTAAAAATGACTAACAAATAATAATATTCATATAAATCATTGTCAAGAAGTCACTATGGCGCGTTTACTTGGACAGTGGATAACAGTTATTTTTTTTATTATTAAAAAAATGTTGTGTTTGTGTTTTCTTCTTTAGTAGCTGTTATAGTCCATCTAGTATTTGTTGAATCCATTATGCCATACCATTTTTTTCTATTTTCATTAATTTCTAACTTTGTTCCTTGCGTATATTTTTCAAGGTTTAACTTTAACATGTCCATCCATTGTTTGTCTGGGAAGACCTTTAGGTCTTCTACCGTTAATTTTACGTATCATTACCCGTTTCCCAATACCATTATCTCCCTATACACGACCTGTCCATTCTACTCGTTTCTCCTGATAAACGCTTTTATGTTGGGTTATCAATTTAATCATATTATTTATTTAATGTTTATTGTTATAGGTATTGGTTTATATTTTATCTTGTTTATTATATAGTTTAATATATCGCATGATTTATTTTTTAATAATTTATATTAACCATTTCAGTCCATTATTAGTATTATATAATATTTACAGTGGATAAAGAGTCAATTCTGAAATAATGGATACCACTCAAATAAAAATCATACTAAAAATTTTCAAATAATCTCGTGCCTAAATTTATAGCTTTTATATGTTTATGTTTAATTATTTCTTTAGATATTTACGTTATAGCTATAATAAAGTTACGTTTAGATACACAAAAATGAAAATATCGAACCTATTAATACCGAATGATATTTTTTCTGTAAGACGTTACCTCTGAATCAACCCCATCCTCCCTTGCCCAATAACATCCTTTAAAGTGAACCAATAGTATATGCGTATTTCGGTCAACACGCCTATAATCTTCTGTGAAAATATTGTTTTTTCCATACGATTGGTTAATTACCCCAACCACATTCCATTATCACGTTATTATACTTTATGAAAATACCGTTTTAAAGAAATAAAAAATTCCATGTACATATTAGGAGATAACATAGTTAGTCGGAAATCTCAGAAAAACACGTTATGATCATAAACTCGAGACGATCTGCGCAGCCAAAGACCCGTCGATCATTAAACAAAAAAAAAAAAAATCAACAACAACAACAACAGCAGCAGCAGCAGCAGCAATAAAGAGATCTCGGAACTGTGGTCGGCGGTCCTATTTGTTTTGCGAACGAGAGTCCAGTGAACCCGCGGGAGAGCTTTCCCTATTGCAAAACAGTATTGCCGCCGTTGCGTAGCGCTTTCACCTCTTGTTCCGCGAGATAGTGGCGCGCACGCGCCCGCGCCCGCGCTCCGATATTAAAAAAAACTCGACAGATCGACGACTGAACAAAACCAGAGTGACGAAGAAGAAGTAATGGAACAACAACAACAACAATAACAATAACAAAAACAACAACAAAATACGTTCGCGCGACATGACATCGTAGAGCAAATTGCTGGAGCGCGCAACCGGCGACGATTTAAAGTTCGGTTGTCCTAATATAATGTATTATAACTGTTACTGTAGTTACTCGTCGTCGCAGTGTCGTCGGCGGCGGCGCGCGTACCGCCGAACCGACGGTGGCTCGGTGACTGCTGTCAAACTAACCGCCAACCGGGCGGCGGCGGCGGCGATCGCACCGCGGCGCAGACGTTGCCAGATTCATTCACCTCTCGGTCCTTCATCAGCGGGGGCAAGTGCACGACGCTGGTTCCGTACCCGTCGCCGCGACTCGTTGGAGTTGCCCGTAATCGGTGTCGGCGGTGGCGGTGGCGGCGGCGGCTTGTACGTTAAAAAAAAAAAAATGTATTACTCGTTGCCCGCGAAACCGCCGCCGATGCTTCTCCCCCGCGGAAACTCGTCGTCGACGCCTCGCCCTTACTTGTCTCCTCCTTTTCGTCTCCCACTCCGTTTGACCGATTTATATAATAATACAATGCGCTGTTGCGACGAACGCCGTCGTCATGTAAAAGAACACGTCCCCTCCTCACCGCGTCGGATTTATTATTATTATTATTATTCTGGATGGCGAACGGCTTTTGTCTGTGCAGACGACGAGTTCTCTGGACCACGAATAGACTATACATATTATATATATATATATATATATTTCTCGCTCTTTGTTCGCTCAGCTCTGCGTTAGTGCCGAGTGACGATAGCGGCCTAATTAACGTTTTACGGTTCGTCGTATTCAATTTATAAAAAAAAAAATAAATGTAAAAAAAACTGCATATTATTATTACACACACACACAACAACAAATAAATCGTCGTTGTGGTAGTAGTGTAAGTAGTAGTAGTAGTAATAGTAGGCATTGAAGTTGTTATAGTTGTGTATAAAAGTATTGTAGTAGTTTATTGTTAAAAGTAGTACTCTCTTACAAATTATTTTATTATAAAATAATATATCAGAGATGTAATACTTTAAATTCATCGATGTTCCATAATATTATATGTACCTTCTGTATATTCATACATAAATAAGTTAGAAATCAAAGATTTGAAGCATACTTGTCCGAACTCTTATTGCTACAGTTTTTGTTCAGTATAACAGTTTAATTTTTATAGAACAGTTTTATTTGGTAATTTGTATCTGCTGCAAGACTATTATGGATAGGATGCGCAATGTCTATCAGAGCGTTCAGTAGGATTTGCATTGAATTATTTTTCTAATAGGAGAAATATTTTAACATTAATTTTTATTGTTTTTGATAAAAGTTATTGTGTAATATTCAACTTATTTATTAATTTTAAACGATTTATACTATTTGATTATCCTACTATGTTAATCGCGACATTAAATTGTTCTTATATACTTTATTATTAGGTTGTTATGCTTTGAAACGAATTAAAATATTGAATATGTAAAGCATTAATAAAAATTATTTAGATTAGTAATGTGATAAAAAGTAATAAAAATAATGTAATAGGTATCTACATCAAATGTTTTATTATTAGATCTGTTATTTCTAATTGTTTTATTTTTTAATTTATGACCTTCGTATTACTAATTATTTTTTGGCACTAGTTATATAATATGTACTTAAATTAGGGCAAACTATTTTCTTTTGGATAATTGTAAAAAAAATTATTTCACAATACTTACTTTTGTTACGATTAATAAAATTGTTCAGGTATTAATTCACGTGAAACGTATATTATGTACAACACCTCATTTAAATTTTAGACTAACATTTTTTAATATTTTTTGTAAGCTATTAGAATCGAAGTAGATATTTTAATGTTGAAAAATGTGATTTTTAGCCTAACATTATTAATGACATAATAATTAAATATATGATTAGTAAATAATATAAAGTTGGTACCTAGATAATAATATATACCTATTTAATAACCAAGGATCTTGGTTTGATAGCATTCGTATTTATATTTATCAATATACCTAAGTAAAAATATAAATTATAAAAATGTATCAATCATCATTTATTTTTTCCTAAAGGTTATCTTGAATATTTCATATTTAGTTTTAAATTTATGTACAATATAATATGACGTGTATGAACTGTAAGAAATGCACAAGTATTTATAACATAACCTATTTGGTTCGTAAAAGAGATATCAAATTATCTGTTTTGTACTAAAATTAGGCAACTAAGATTCATGTTTTAAAATATTTTTTATCCTTGGTAAAATAGTTAGGATAAGAAAATTAACTTTATCCCCATCATATAAGATTAAAGTACAATAATATAATAAAATATTAAAATGTTTAACTAATACTAAAGAAGTATATACAGTATATATTAATGCATAATATATTTAATATACGTATATCATATTAATTAGTTAATAATATCGAGATTTTTAAATTTAATATAAACTAAAATTAATTTACCCAAGGTAAAATAATTTATTATATTGATAATGCATGTTTTATTATAATTTTTTTTTGGAATTAATAATGCTATTTAGGTATTTAGTAATGGATATTATTTTAATTTACTAAAAATAAAAAAATTAATTAAATATTTATTTATTTCATTGGTTTACAATCTAAGATTTTAACATATTTAATATAGCTATTTTCTCAATAATACATATTACAATAGATACATGATGATGTAATGTTAAAAGTATAATTGTGATATAAAAATAAATTATTATTTTAATTATTAAATTAACTTTTTTTTTATTTTGATCTATAATTTTAATTTAATTTTCAAAATTACTAAACTGTACAGTTATAGTATACAGTTTCAAATTATAATATAATAATTCCGTGTCATATACACATATTATGAATATGCATGCACGGTGTACATATAATAGACAAAACATTTTTCTAGGCCAGTTTAAAAAATATAAAAATGGTCCTCTACCTCCACTGAAAAAATAATTTTTCGATTCTTTTTCTATTTCGTGACGATTAAATTCTAAGAATACCTAGCTAGTTTGTATACTTTAGTGGTTGGTTAGGTTAAGTATTGCAATTTATTTCTTTATTATACATATTTTGTATATTTAATCTAAGGTATCTACTCACTCGTATGTATAGTTGAAAAATCGTACTCATTTACCGTGCAGACATTACATTTTTTTTACAAATCGTATAATAATATTTTTCATTATTGTCCCTTATCTCACATCTGTATATTTTCTAAGGAAAACTCTCTATCGGCATGGATGAGGCTTTGGCTTGACTCATAGTTTTTCCTTTTACGTGAATAACTTGTTTTGGAGACGGTTTAAATAAACATCACTGTTATTATAATATTAATTTATCGATGTCGTGCAAATATCTCTTGTAGCATTTAATTGTATTAAAATAATATTTGGTAATCTTGATTAATTAGAACACGATTCCTTATTGATAGATCGTACGAATCGTGGTTGTGTATTATCGCTGCTCATGATTATTAGCGATCGTTATTTGTCGTCAGTTATTATTTTAATTTTTAATTAATCCCACTATTGCATAATGTTTGTAAAGGGAAAAATACCTAAAAGGAAATTTATTAAAGGATCGCTAGTAATTTGTTACTCTTGTTTAATTATTTGAATGTTATTGAATGTTATATTTCAACGGTGTTAATTAATTGTCATAATATAAATAAAATTGTATTCCATGTCCTCTGCTCCTTCTAGACTTGGTAACTTAACACCTTATATTGATAATTGATGTTACTTATTATTATAATGATAATATTTCGGTAATTGTGTAATTTATATTATTTATCTATTAAAACGAAAAATGTAGTTTTATATTAGGTATTTTGAAGTTTTATTTTATACATATGTTTTATTCGATTTATGGGTTTATTTATTTTTGTTATTATTTATATCATAATTCATACGTGAAGAGGCAAATGTGTTCAGAGTGTACAGCATCTTAATCGGTCTTCAAATGTGTTGGAAGTTTTGTCCCTCTATTCCACTTATTTATAAGTTTGTTTTCCTATTAAAAAAAAAATCACCTATATTTGTGAGAATGAAAATATTACCTCCTGACATTCAAATTATAAATACAAACAAGAAATATAATTTTTTCATACCTTTGTTAAAACTTATGCATTCAGATTCAATGTACTATAATATGAATTTAATATTTTTAAAAATTGGTTAAAAAGTCAAAGTTTAAAAACAAATTATTTTTTTATTTAGGTAGGTAGGTGCACACAAATTATAAAAAACAGTTATAGGTACAGTTTATGTGTAAAAACGGTTAGGTTGATTGACTAGAATATCTAAAAATATCCTAAAATGTAATAAACAAGAAAAATGACCCAAAATAATAAAATTATATTCAATATAAAAGTTTAAATTATTAATATAATCAATAATAAATTTTATTTAAAAAATTCATAGCATACAATTTTGAAAATTCATTCACATCATTTTAAATTTTTGCTAGGATTACTAAATCATCAAAGAGCTGAAACAATTCATTTTTCTACATATGTGTAGTTCTACTGAATCACCTTAAGAGAGTGCGTACCTCCCACATGTACTGTCTGTCTAACACACTATACATTGAAAACCTACATACCGGCTCTTACTACAGTTTATTTATATAGTTAATATTAAGAAATATTATACAATTATTATTAAATTTACTCATTAACATATTTTTAAAGGACTATATGAAAACTACTCAAGCCAAGAGTATTTTTTACGGATTTTTATTTGAAAACTAATTATATGAATTTTAAAATATGAATTATTTATAGTACTTTTAAGTTTCTCTAAAAAGTACTGCTAATGACAATATATAGTTATATACTTATATTCATTGATCACAATTCATAGTATATTATTATAAACAGTCAACGATGGATCAACCGTGGTGATCTATTGTTTTCAAAATCCGTTTAGAATCAGTTCAAAATAATTTTATCTTCCTTACCTTTAATTTAATTTATATTTTCTTTAATAATTATTAATTAATAATAAATATTTTTTTCAATTATTAATCTATTTAATTGATCACGTGAAACGGTGTTTGAATTCGCAACGTTAAAAGATCACTTTGGAATGGGATTGATTAATAGTTCTATTATGTGTTCAATAACACCACCTATGTAGATAATAGAGTATAAAGTATTGTTTAATTAGCTAACCGCTGGCTGTTTTTATTTCCCCATAGTTTATTGTATTGGTAGTAATCATTGATCAAATAATTTGATACAACTATCATTTATGTATATTAAACTATTATTGATAATAATTTTTTTGTCATCCAAATTCCAAACTACTCAGTGTGTTCATATTCTATTCTTTTATATTATTTACTACCTATTGATTACTAAAAATTGCCAAATCCCACAATAAATTTTAAGTTAAGTGGGCAATGGTCCTTAAAACATAAATTAAAGTGGATTTTTTTCGATGAAGGGCGTACAGCTTCTATTAATCACGCCTCGTAGCTCCGCCCCTTGATCTATTTTTATTTGAAGTTTTAAAAAGCATTTATTTTATATTTTGTTATCATATATAAATATAATATAATATGACTAATGAATATTGTTTATTTTTGTTTTAAATATTAAATCGTTACAATTCGTTTACCTAATGTAATCAATAAGTGATAAATATTTCGATTAGCTTTTAGAAATTTGTTTTGATGTTTTAAAAAACATCGATGTGTGTTTGTAGTGTTATTCTATATTAGTTTAAAGGATACATGAACTTGACCTTGCATAATAAATAATTAAATTGTTTAATTTCTAACTGTGCTACTCTATTGCGTTATAGCATAAAAACTATTGTTATTATATATTCTACAAAGTATATGTATATATAAGATACTAAAGATAAATACAAATAATGGCTACAGATGTGTGATTTGATATATTTCCTTTGAGTATAGCTTAGTGTTGGAAATAGGGAATTATTAACTAAGTAAACAAGATTAAATCGTCCCCGAATGCGCAGTTTTGTTTTTAAATATTTTGAATACCCCTTACTTCCTTACATATCCCGGCAATATGATTGAACTATAGTGAAAATATGTAAACACCAATAATTTTGTATTAGTCGTGGCAGATATCTCGTGATATTTTCGCTGTGTTGGAAAATTAATTTGTATAATCAATTGTTGTCTGGTGTACATTCATGACTGAAAAATTTTCTCTCTTTTTTCACAGGTCTCCTCTAGAGGAACTAAGCAGCTTTGAACGTTCTAGTCATTTTTACGATCGTGAACGAGAGGCTAGCTACCGCGGACGACCAACCGCTGCCGCCTACCACGTTGTATCGCCGATTCAAGGATCGACCGACCCGCTCCGAACTCGACCTCGTGAGAGGACCGTCTTCAGGGCGTACCCGCATGAAAGGTAATTAACATCTTCCTACTTCATGAAGAAACATAGCTATTATAGTAGGGGAGATTGATGAAGTTTTTCGATTTAATTGGAGTGCTAGGTTTTTAAAAGAAAGTTATCTCAACGATATATTTTCGTTATTATTTGGACGATTTTGATTGAAAATATCGTACCTAAACTTAGAGTATAACACAAAATAGCCCCCTAGAGCTTATTATTATATTATTGACTATTTAATATTAATACTATTGTAGAGGTTTAAAATGAGATAAGTATCTAGTATATTTATGAATCGTGGTAAAATGGTACTACAATCCAAGATAAATTAGGTTTAAATAATTAAATGTTAATATTAATGAAACTAATTATTATGTTTGGTTACATTTTCAAAGTTATTTTTTATATAGGTACCATTAAGAAGACATAATTGCTTGTGTGCGTTGTCTTACAAACCACAAATTTACAACAGCAAATTTAAATTTAGCAGAATTTATTTTGTATAGTTAGTTTTAAAACAATCACTAAATTAATTCTGCTGAACAAATATTTACAATGTTGTATGTTTGTTAGCAGAGACAACACACGAGGGCATCACGCCCCTTTAATGTACATTTTATTTTGAAAATATCTATCGGTTTAATGGCTTACCAAGTATAGTTTTAAATAGAAAGGATAATATTAAATATAACAGGAAAGAGAAAAATATTAAATACTATAAGAGGTAGAAATTATGAATATATTTAAAGTTAGTTAATATCAATGAATTTATTTTTTTGAATTTATACGAATAAACGAACTAGGAATACGTGTATAGTGTGTTTACCTTATGAATGAATTAAAAAAAATTGTATTATTGTGTATTTGTGTTTATTGTACCCACGTATTGGAATGAAAAAAGTTATTTTAGAAATAAAATGATAGGGTATTATAATAATATTTTTGTTTTAAATATGCTAGCATATACAATTTAAAGTTTAAACTAATTACTATATTATTCGTATTGTACATTTGTATACTATATTGTCTTTAATATATTTGTACTATATACTATTCGAATACTTTATTCAATGATTTCAGTATAAATAATAATATATTAATTATGTATAGGTACCTAATCTACATTTATTTTTCAGTTTAGGTATTATTATTCTAGAATCTAGTTCATTGAATATATAAGTAAATAAATATATATAATGTTAATTATTAATAAAATCGATTTTAAACTGTAAATAAATAAATAAATAAACAAACAACTGCTGAAGTATTATGCAAGTGTAATTTAGGTATGCAATAATTATGGTGGATATTCAATTTTCCTAGCGTTTATGGACAACCGACTGTCACTATAGTATAGCAGTATTGATTTGTTAGTGTTTACGACACGAGCGATAGAGTAGAGTGGGCGTGAGGGTGGAAGGGCGCAGAGTCCTGGCTCTTGCAACCCCATTAGTATTCCAACAGTTCCCTGGGGTTCTTTGGACGTTATTGTCGTGTGTGCGCGCAACGACTCTCCATCATTAGTTCGATATTTTCATTCAAAGTCGTCTATTTCAAATATTCTGAAATATTTTAATTTTTTCGTGATCTACATATTGTGTATTTAATATTTAAATTTTGTTATAAGCATACAACATGTCGTAAATGGTTAATAAACGTGTGTCAGTGTGTATATTTGTATGAACATGTTACACAATAAAAAATGTGCACCATGCATGTTTCGTGGGTAGATTTTTTTATAGTGAAATAGCAACAGGTCTATTTTGTAATGGTAAAACATAATATATTTACGTTTGTTTTATAGCGTTGTCACTTCGAGTAGAGGTCATCACCATCGTGTAGGTAGCTGGGCTTTTGAAGCCAACAACCCAAGGTTCAATCACCACCTAAGTAGTTGTAGTTCACCGGATTTAACCTACCCGGAAGATAGACGGGTAGATCCACCTATAATAATCGTCCGGAATAAACAACACCTAAAACCCCCTAGGTATGTTCAATATTGTTATATTTTTATTTTTTTTATATAAATAAATTTATTATTTCTAATATTCATATTCCTTATATAGTGAGTCTAGGGGTTGTAGTGAGGATCGTTCTGGTTCACCCTCGAGCTCTAGTTCGGCTGCAAGTCATTCAGAGGCAAGTAGTTCGTGTAGTTCATCTTCATCACCTAGCCCCACTCCACAGCTGCCACGCAGTCCTAGTCCAGGTCCCGCATTATCCGACAAGTCTTCTTCAAGCCATAGGTATTAATGACTTATATATTTTAATTATGCAATATATTTTTTAATTGAAAATGTACATACTTTTATTATTATTATTGTTTTTAGCCTTCACGGTAGCTCGAAGAGCAGTACGGTTCCGTCCCACACCATTTGCACACAGTCACCGAACTTAGAAAGTCAAACATCTCTTTCACTTGAACAGCAGAGGCATAATGCAATTTGTATAAAAAATTTACCTTTGAGGTCCAGTGGTAAGTTAACAATTAATTTGTGATTAAATTAATTTATTTTTTTAAAAGCTGATTGAAAAAAATTAAAAATTGTGTTTTTTTTAGATACCAGTCTTAAAGATGGTCTGTATCATGAATACAAACGACACGGCAAAGTGACGTGTGTCAAAGTGGTGGGCCAAGGGTGCGAAAGGTACGCCTTGGTGTTCTTTAAAAAGACTGAAGATGTTGATAAAGCTTTACAAGTATCTCACGACAAGTCGTTTTTTGGTTCTAAAATTGAAGTTTCTTCATACCAGGGACACAAAGATGTGGATGACAATGAAAGCAGGTAATGAATTTATTCATATAATTTCTTATTAATTCTCTATTTTAGTCATTTGTTTATAATCCTTGCTTCTATGTTTAATTTATATGAATAAGTACCTAATTCTGTACACACTTTAATTAAAAATTTGCAGAATTATCGGAAAATAACCAATAAGTTTATTAATGTAATAGTTTTACTATGAATTTAATTGATTAATATATATTTTACCATAGGCCGATTGAAACAGATGTGGATGAGTTTCATTCAAAAGCAACCAGAACTCTCTTCATCGGTAACTTAAACAGCAATACAATAGCGGCTGATTTAAGGAAAAATTTTGAAACATTTGGTGAAATTATTGTAAGAGAATTTATAGTTTTTAATTAAATAAAAGAAACATTTTAAATACAATTTTTTATTTCAGGAAATTGATATTAAAAAAGGGAATAATATCAATGGCAGTACAACAGGCACATATGCATTTGTCCAGTACATTGATATATCCAGTGTTGTAAAAGCTATGCGTACAATGGATGGTGAATTTCTGGCAGGAAGTCGTATAAATTTAGGTTTTGGAAAATCTTTGGCGACTACATGTGTTTGGATTGACGGTGTTGCTGAATCGGTCAGTGAAAAATATCTGGCATCTCATTTTAATCAGTTTGGCAGTGTTACTCACTGTGTAATTGACCGAACCAGAGAACATGCTTTGGTGTTTTTTCAACAGGTAATTTTTATTTTAATATGAGTATATTATTATTCATACATTTTGAATGTTTATGATATTGATTATTAGAAATTTAATAATATTCCACTTTTTTATTATTAAAATAATAGATGCTTGTGTACTTTTAGACTAACCGTGATTATTAGTTTACTCATAGTTCTTTGAGACAAAGAATAATATGAAAACAATTGTTGCTTTTAAAGTATTGATAGATACACATTTGATAGTTTTTTTTATATTTAACTATGCATTTATAATTAATCTCCTGTTTTTTTTTTAGATTTCTATTAATGAAATCTTTAAAATCATAGTAAATTGGTTTTTCAAAAGAAATAAAATTAAAAAATTAAAAATAAATATTTACACAAATTTACCTCATCATTATTTTATTACTAACATTTTTAAATATTTAATGATGAATGATGAATTTTGTAATATAGTATTTATTTTTTCTATCCATTGTTGGATAAAATTTCCAATGTTTTAAGACTCTTGCTTGTATCCAATATTGCTTTAACTTCATTATTTTCTTCATCCCCTAATTTTAAAATATTTTTAAGTTTTTATTTATTTATTTTTTTTTTGTCTGTAATACCATTTTAGAGTACTAATAGTGCTTTGATTTTTAAATAAATTTTTTTTATATTTTATGAGAGTATGAAAATTAATTTTTTTACGGAATTGTGTAAAATAGCGATATGTTACAATTTAAATATAGGTAATAATATATTATATCCTACTAATTATCCTGGATTGACAAATCATCTTCATTCAGAATCGTTTATCGTGTACAATGATACCTGTCATTGCATTTAAATTTAACACATCCATTATAGTGACCTCCATCTCTACTATACAGCAAAGCGATTCCCACTTGCCCACCTTATTTTTAATTGCTTTTGTAGTGTGATACTTTCAAAAATAATAAAATAATGTTTTTTATAAAATACTAATTAATCATAGTTGTTATTTAAAGTAATTATTAAATATTCATTAAAAGAGTAAAAATAAAAATAAAGTTTTTTTTAATTATTTAAATTGTCTTGTATTATTAGTGACAAACATACTACTAATTTTTTTTAAATGTAGGTATTTAATGTATTTTAAATTTACATATTATTTTGTAAATTTTAAATTATAAGCTTTAAAACTATTTTTTATTTTTAGATTGCACATGCACAGTTAGCTGTTACTCAAATGCGTGGTTCCATTATGAAAGGTCGAAAACTTCAAGTTGATTTTGCATCTAGAGAGTGTCAGCAAGGATTCTATGAGCACCTAGATAAGACATCTAGTGAATCTAGTCCTAGGTTCACTACGAGTCAACAACACGATAGTACTGCGCAATTATCGCCTAGCAGTACAAATGGTGTTGCTATTCGAGGTTTTGAAACTCCATCATCTTCTTGCAGTAGTGCTGCTGGTGACAAAAGTTATCCAAGGAATCCTGATGAACCACGTGTAAATTCAATTTCTGCTCCTAATCCTCAAGATATACATAACTTGCAAAAGGAACGTAGTCATCTTTTGGAACAGCTTGAGGACTGCGGTAGTTCTGGCGATGAAATTCTGACTGAATCGTCAATAGCACAGCAAGTTAAAAGCCGTTCGGGCACACCTTTATGTAATGAACGTCCCCCAGAGAGTCTTACACCTCCGACTCAAGTTCCTAGATCTCATGTACCGATCTCGTTGCCGTTGCCCAGATTTGCTGTGCACGTCTCTAATCCCCTGCTCAGCCCACCTCTAAGCTCCCCCAGAAGGCCTCAATCGTCCAACTCGGATGATTCTCAAGCCTCTGATCCTGGTGCGCCAGGTCTAGAAGAAAGATTAAGAAGCCTAGATGAAAAATATGAACAATGGAGTGGTTCTAGAACAAGTGTACTAAAACTTGATACATCAGTTCGTCTTCGTTCAAGATATAAGTTGTTAGATACTGTTGATAAACTAGAACCTTCAGATATTGTCAAGTCAGTTCTTGCAAAACCAAGTGTTTTTGATGAAGATACCAAACGGCTTGAAAATTTTTCTGAAAAATATATACCTAAAGAGTTTGTACCAACTCGAACAAGCCCTAATTTACAAAACTTCAGAAACCAACAATTGGGTTCATTTTCACCACTAACACCATCGAGTAGTGGGTCATCTAAATCCCCCCCAGCTTCTTCTCCAGCAGCTATTAAAACTCAATATTCTTTTCCAAGTCATCCTCAACCTATAATAATCACACAAAGTTGCAGAACTTCACCTACAGACCCCCGATTGCCACCTACTGATCCCAGGTTGGTAATTGATCCAAGATTATCTGCTGCTGATCCTAGATTATCAGCCGATTCAAGAGGATCTTTTTTGACTAAACAAAATATCTGTACTATAAATGATAATAGGTATGTTCCTGATATACTGAATACTAAGGATCCTCGACATCCTATACATAAAGATGCAGAAATTAAAGATGGACCTGAAGCATTTTATAGGAGTAAAATTCGGGATGAGTATACCAAAAATTGGTTGCATACATTTGACCGAAAAGATAATGAGCCAACCTATAAATTAGTTGACCTATTTGATCATCGAAGGTTTAGTGACTTTAGAAAAGAAGAAGAGGAAAAGTTAAAAATTGAACAAATTAATAAACAAAAACTCTTAGATGGATTTGTTGTAAAAAGAAAATGTTCTAATGACACCGTGGTTCATCCTAGTCCATACTTTGTTAGTGTTCAAGAAAAACAAAAAAGTATTGATGATCTTAAAAAACTTACTGAACATAAAAAAATTGAAGAAATCACAAAACGAGAAGAACGCATCGAGATAAAAAAAATTACTGAAGAAATTAAACCTCCTGAACCACCTCCAACAATAAATAATATTGATGAAGATAAAATAGACTTCATTACCAATGAGAATACTATTGCGAATATTCTACTATCTTCTATTGAAAATTTAAATAGGAAGACTGAAACAGATAAAACTAGAAATAAAGTGGAAAGAACTAATTCAAATGAATCTGTTAGTAAACTTTCTGATACTGAGAAAAAGAAAGACGTTATCAATGAATCAATAAAAAAGAAAGAGCATGAAAGAAAGAAGTCTATTGATTTTGACCATACTAAAATCAAAGAAAAGAAAGACCATGAATCTAAAAAGATATTAGGTTCTAAATCTAAAGAATGTGAAAGTGGCAAAAGTAAAGAACTTGAGTTTAACATGTTTGAAATTAATCGAATCAATAAGAAAAAAGAAGAACTTTTGATAAATGGTAAAACAAAAGATGTTGAAAAGAAAAAAGATATAAAGTTTGACAAAAAACCAGAAACTAAAAAAGAAGATAAGAAAAAAGATTTTCTTAAAGAAATTGATAAAAAGGATGATGTTGATAAATTAAAAGAGAAAAAGAAAGAAAAACGTGATAAAGATCCACCTAAGCACAAAGAAAGAAAAAAGAGCATAGATGAAAATAATAAACATAAACATGAAAACAGTAGTAAAAGATCAAAAGAACATTATAAAAGTAAAGAAGAAGAAAAAGCACATCAAAATGTCACTCCTGATTTTGATGGGAAGTTTAATGACGATAAAGATCCTAAAAAAGACAAAAGAGTGGATAGAAACAGCATTAGTAGTAATAGTTCTACAGGGCGTTCATCAAAAAGGAGAATGAGTGATAGCTCTGAAAATCTTGAAGATTCTAAAAGATCAAAAATAGATAATAAAAATTTTAAAGATAAAAATCATAAGAAAACTAATGAAAAACATATTTCATTCATATCAAAAATTTTAGATGGTAAAAACAAAGAACAGAAAAAAGATCATCACGAAAAAAAATTGGAAAAGAAAAAAGAAGAGAGAAAAATTATCAAAACACCAAATGAAACAGAATCCGAAGATGAAGACGAAGACGAAGAAGCTAGAGAAAGAAGAAAAAATCATTCTATATTTGAAGTGGTGTTAGATGAACCATATGTTTCAATGTATGATAAAGTAAAAGCCAGATCTACCAAAAATATGCAAAAACAAGAAGAAGAGAAACGTCAAGAAAAACTCAAAGAAAAATTCAGTCAATTAAAGCAAAGTAGAGCAAAAAGAGAAGAAAAGAAGAGATCTACATCGTATGATGGTGATTCAGATTCTGACCGAGGTTTACGACGTTCATCTAAATTACTCATTACCAGCTCAGATGATGACGATGACTATTTTCGGCGAAAAAATCAAAGACCAGTTTCTGACTCATCAGAAAATGATAGACCAAAAGTTCAACGAACTGTATCAGACTCTTATGAAAGTAATAATAAAAATAAAACTCAAAGAGGATCTGATACTTATGAAAATGACAGACTTAAGGCTTTGAGAGTTGTATCAGATTCTTCTGAAAATGAAAAATTCAAGCAATTATCCAAATTTAAGTCTCGAATACAATCTGAATGTAGTGATAGTGATGATCATTTTGTTCGGAAAAGTTCATTTACTTTTGATCGAATACAAAATGATATTGACGTTCAAGGATTTAATGGACATCAAAAGAAAAAGAAACAGAAAAAACAAAAAAGCGAATATTCAAGAAAATCAATTGATATCAACGGATTAGATAGTAATCATAGGCCTAACAAGGAGAAAAAGAAAAAGCATTCAATAAGTCATAAATCAAATATTAATGAAAGAATGCAAGATATTTTTGGATCCTTATCAGATGAGGATAATGAAAAGACAATTATAAATAAATGGAGTGTATCTGATGTTTTTGGAACTGATTCTGATACTGAGCACGAACGTAAAGAAAATAAACCAAAAATGGAAATTAAAAAGTTCAACGAGTTTGGTAAAGATGTGTTAAAATCACTATCTCATAATGTAGATGAAATAGCTCGAAAGAAAAAGAAACGAAAGAAGGATAAGGAAAGAAATAAAGAAGATCGAAGGGAAGATCGAAAAGAAGAAAGAAGAGATGATCGTAAAGAAGAACGAAGGGATGACCGTAGAGAAGACCGAAGGGAATGTCATCTAGATCGTAAGGAAGAACGTAGAGATGATAGAAAAGAAAAAGAAGAACTAAGAAAAGATGAACCCCGAAGAGAAGATCGTAAAGATGAACCTAAAAAAGAAGAACGAAAAGATGAACCAAAGAAAGAAGATCGAAAAGATGAACCTAAAAAAGAAGATCGAAAAGATGAATTAAGAAAGGAAGATCGTAAAGAAGAACAACGAAGAGAAGATCGTAAAGATGAGCGCAAGGAAGATCAGCGAAGAGAAGATCGAAAAGACGAACGCAAGGAAGAGCAGCGAAGAGAAGACCGTAAGGATGAAAGGAAAGATGATCGAAAAATAGAAATTAAAGAAGAACGAAAAGAAGAAATAAAGAACGATAAAAAAGAAATTAAAAGTGACAAAGTAATAAATATAACTCACGAAGAAAGAAAAGTGCCTAAAGAGGTGAAAAGTGACAAAGTAATAAATATAACCCATGAAGAAAGAAAAGTGCCAAAAGAAGTGAAAAGTGATAAATTAGTACATACACCGCACGAAGAAAGAAAAGTGCCAAAAGAAATTAAAAGCGACAGATTAGTGAGTACACCACCCGAAGAAAGAAAAGTGTCTCGAGAGCCAAAACATTATGAAGAAATAAAAGTAATGGATAATCTTCAAAGTATAATTGAATCGAAAAAGAAACCAAAAGAATTCATTGCTAATAATGTCAATACAATTACTCCAAATAGAGATGTATTTTCTTCATTTTTTGATTTTGATGACTCTAAAGGTCCAGAAGATGAGACTATTACTATATTCAAAGGAGATGATGACACTGTTAAGACTGAAGTAATGTTCAGGAAAGTAGATGAGAAAAAAGAACTATTATTTAGACCCATTAACACATTTGAACCTATTAAAAGAGAAATTATTGGATTTGGATCTCACATGGATGATGAAACTGCTGTTAAAAGTATATCTGAAACACCTGAGCCATTAGTAGAAGAAGCTGACCCTGTAGAAATTACATCTCCAGAAGAAAAGTCAACCCCGGTTATTTCTCAAGAAGAAACTGAAGGAGCTGTTGCAGCATTACTTGAAGCGGCATTTGGTCAAGATTTTTGTGACTCTTCATACTCTGATAGATCTGCCAAACCTGATACTCCAGTATCAGATAGTGAACTACGGATTGATACAGATGATGAAGATAGCACAGATTCAATTATTGATGAATGTAAAAATGATGTACCAGATTCTTCGGAAAATGTAACTACTCCAAATAAAACTGATGATGAAATTGTAAAACCAGATAAAAATGAAATTGTTATTTGTACGGAAAAAATAATAGAATCTGAAAAACCAGAAGATGATCCAAAGTCTATAGAAAAACCTAAATTATCTGAACTTCAACAAGATTCGCTAACACCTGAGCCTTTGGATACTAAACCACAATCACCTTTAAGTCACAACTTCAGATTACCTCAAATGGTCATTCAACAAACTAGTATAAGAACATTAAATATTAATTATGCTAAACCATTAACCGAAGTAAAACCACCCATAATACCATCTCCAGAAATTCCAGAGATAGTTGCTGAAAGCATTTCAAAACCTGAACCTAAGACTGAAGATCACGTTTCTGTTGTAAAATTTTCTACTTCTCAAATACCAACAGTGATTTGTCACGAACAATCTGTTATATCATGTGCACCAATGTCATTACCAAAACAAGAATTTAGTCAAACATCTGTTTTACAACATACTAAAGATACTCAAATTGTTCAAAGTTGTATAGTTTCACCTCCAATTATTTTACCTGAAATTAAAAAACCTAACTTGGATTCTATAAAAGAAGAAATAATAGAAGTAGAAGAAGAAGAAGAAGAAGAGGTTGTTGATGAACCAAAACTTTCTGAAGAGTTGCTATCTAATCAAGCAGCAACAATAACATTTGCAAAGAAATCAATAATTCATGAAGAAAAATTAGAACCTATAGAAAATTCCACTTCAGTTTTAAATCATGAAGAATCTTCAAATCCTGTTGTTACACCTATTGAAACTGATGACAAATTAATGCCTAAGCATCCAAAAGCAAAAGGTCTTGAACGCATTGTTGAACAGATAAATGAAAAAATGAGAGCTAAAGCTAACGAAACTGCATTAAATTTAACAAAAGAACCTATAATGATGCCATTGAAAAAGGCTTTGATTGCAAAAGACAAAGATGAAAATAGGTCAGATTGTAAAGTAGATATTGTAGAAGTTAAATCTAAAATAGTTGAAATGGAGTCACCAGAAGATTTGGTTGTGGCCCCATTGACACCAAAAATTGAAGATAAAAATGAAGTTTTTGCTAGTCCTGGTGAAAGTAGTTGTGAACCTAAAGAATTGGATACAGCTAGAATTAAGAAGGATGACGAGTTCACAAAAGATATGTCAAAAACTATTGATAGAGGTAAAATTTAAATTTTTTATATTTATAATATTATTATTGTTATTATTTTTTAAACATTATGTTTCATTAATTGTCCAGATTCTTCAGTTAGAGGAAGACGAAGAGGTGGCAGAGGACGTGGAACTCGTGGAGCTCCTACTATAGTTACTCCAAGAAGAACTCGACAAAATATTGTAACACCAAATATGCCTCCTCAAAATACTTTAACTGACATTTATGAGTTTACGGATGAAGATGAAAAGGTCAGTCAAAAGTATAGCAAATCCCCAGAACCACCTATAACAAGTGTAATTCCAAATATTTCATCATCTCCTCCGACTGGTGCTTTGGTAATAAGCACTTCTCCATTGACCAGAAAGTCTAGAAGACTACAGGTAAATGTCACTATCAATTTAATTAGTGGAATTTTAATGTTATAATTAATATATATGTGTTTAATTGTGTTTAGGAAAAAGATGGAAGTAAGAGTACCTTAGAAGAAACAATTGATGAAGTTGCTCGTGGTCCATGTACTCGACGTACCACACGTTCAAAACCTCAAGCAATACCTTTATTAAGCTTAGAAACATCTCCACGAAAAACTAAACAAATTAATGGAAAAAAATTAAAAGCCGAGTCTCCGCAACCAGTTTCTAAAATAGAAACTATTGAATCTCCGTTGTCTAATGATCAAGATGACGATAAAAATCAGCTATCAACTTCTTTATTATCAACATCATCATCATCATCATCTTCGACAACTTCAGAAACAACCACATTAATTGATCCAGTTACAGGCTTACTTATTCCAATGCAAGAATCTGAAGAAGGACAATATGTGCCTATTGATGATGGAGATAATAATAGGTAAGTTAATTGATTAATAATAATTTAAAAAATAGATCTCTTACTATTCTGCTATATTCATTTAATTTTTTTTTCTTATTAACTTCTGAATATATTTAAATATTTTATTAAATACATGTTTATTTTTATAGGAATAAAAGATCATTATCAAATGAACCACCTGAGAAAAAAGCTCGTCTTGAGAAATTGCCAGTTACATCAATGGCAATTTCCAAAAATAGTACAACTATACCAGCTTTGGCTGTTACACCAAATAACATCCTTCCAGCAACTACCACAACATATGCAGTTACTCCTGGAATGTCCAATGTGGCTAAGACACCTTGTGTTATGACAATTGCTAACTCTGCACCTGTTGGACTTGTTAAACCTAATATTACAGCTTCTGTGATAGCTCCTACAAATATTGTAAAGTCTACTGCCGTCATGTCTCCTTCACCACCACCACTTAAGACACAACCAAACGTTCTAAATAAAGCATCTAATCCTGTAATTAGTCAGCAGCCAACATGCAAACCTTCAATTCCAATTTCTACAATGCCACCGCCAATAAAATCTCATTTAACTGCCATTAGTCGTACTCCTCCATTACCTAAATTATTATCACCAAAAGGACATATAGTACAAGCATATACATCACAGTCAATGGAAGCAGTGAATCAGAATTCTATAATACATCCTCCTCCAACAACTCAGTCTTCACAACCATTGTTGATAAACACTCCAGGTATTATGAGTCCACCACTAAGAGGAGTGCTAAACTCGCCATCAAGAAGTGTGTTAAGCCCTCCATCAAGAGGATTATTGAGTCCACCTTCAAGAGCTGTTGTTCCTCCAACATCTCAGCCTACCCCATCTTCACACAGTTCATCAGCTGTACCTGATGTAAATAATCTATTTTATTATATATTTTTTTTATTATTTAATATTAAATATTTTATAAGGTCTTATAAGTAGTGAAGTGATTTGTTTTTTTTTTATAAATAAAAAATTTAATTAATTTTTTTTTTTAGATTATTTGTCCAAAAGGATTTGATCCTTCTAAAATGGAAAATTCGAGGTGCATTGTTATGAGGAGTCCATCACCACTTGTGTTGTCAGGCCAACCAATGTCATTTGAAGCTGGTATTGACTCAGCCCCTATGAATATGGTTCCAGCTCATCATTTCTTACATCCACAACTTATTTATCCACATTACATCAGAGATTCAATGGGAGCCTTTATTCCACCTAGTAAGTTAAAAATATATTTTATATTGTTCTAAAACATTATTAATATTAAATTTATCTTTTAGGAAACATGAAAGTAGTACCAGAAATTGAAGAAAATATTCCACCATTAGAATTGCGCAAAAGGCTTCCTGATGAATGCATTACAGACAGACTGCAACATAATATTGGTGGAACCCAGCAATATATAAACGTTCAACAAGTAGCTCATCCAATTGGTAGTCTGCCATATGGACAAGTTGTACCAATTAACTATGGTTATCGGCCTATTAATTCCATATTAAAGGTATGTAGTTTTATGAAAACATTCTGATAGTATTTTATTAAAAAACAACGTTCTAAGATATTTTAACGCTCTTAATAAATAATAATGTATTACAAAATCAGCTAAACTAATATTTTATTTTATAGAACTATCCTATTTATTGGCAAGGAACATTAGCACTCAAGAATGATAAAGCACTCGTAGAAATGCATTATTTGTTTGGGAATGCAGCTGTTGCTGAACATTCATTACAACGTAATATTGATGGTGAACTGAAGTTATCCCAACGTATGCGATTAGAACAAACCCAATTAGATGGTGTTTCACGTAAGATGCAGGTAAGAAATATTTAACGGTTCAAAAACAACTATATATTTATGCATAAATAATAATTAAATAATTTTTTTAAATGCATTATTCAATTTCTTTTAGATTGAAGATGAATGTTGTGTATTAATTGCTGTGCCAATTGGTATGAGTGAAGAAGAATGGAATCAACAAAGTTGCACGTTGCATAATGGTTTTATAACATATTTACAACAAAAGCAAGCTGCAGGAATTATCAACATCACAGCACCTGGAAGCACTCAGGTATTTAAATTTTAAATTGGAAAATAATTACAAAAATAAGTATTAAATAACTAAAAAAAGATGTTGAATTATAAATAATTAATAATATTTATATTTAGAATAATAATTTAAATTATAGGTGTATTTTATACATGCATGTATTTATGCAATTGAAATTTAACTAAATTTTTTATGTTATTTGTTTCAGAATGCTTACATAGTGCACATGTTCCCGCCTTGTGATTATATAAATAGTGTCCTAGCTACAGTCCACCCTGCAATGGTGAAACAAATAGCATCTATGGCCCATCTAATTATTGTCATAGCCACCGTGTAAATATTCTATAATGAGTACAAATTTCATATTTCTTCTAGCGCATTAGGTGCACAAAGTATATATATTATATAGCTAATGAAAAAATTCATTAAACAAACCTAATGATAATTGTTAACAGTTTTTATTATTATTATTATTATTATTATTACGATTATTAATTATTATTATTATTATTATTATTATTTTTTACGCATTAACAATTTGTTATTGGAATATAATGCTAATGATTTCAAATTGGTTACCATAATTTAAGAAGTTTTCATATTTAAATTAAGAAAATGTAAAGACGAATAATCACTGTACAAATTTAGGAGTGAAAAAAATTGTTTTTTATTTAAAAATTTTTGTTATTTATTTTTCAAAAATTCTAACTTTTTTTTATCTCAATTTTTTTTATTATTATTTTTATTATTTATTTGTAGTAATAAGCTGTAGACATTAAATATTTACTTTAATGTAGACATATTGTTGATATAATTTAAACAGCCAAATGTTAATACGTGTTTATCGTAATTAAATGAATAATTTTAAAATTGACAGTATTATTTGGTAAAATGTTTTATGTACTTATGTAGAAAATTGTTTCATGTAAGAGTTTCAATTTTTAACATATTAAATATATAAAGATGCTTGTAAAAAAAAATATAAAAAAAAAAAATAATAAAAAATAAGAACATACAATAATTTATTATTATATATATAATATGAGAAATCGAAAAATTAATCCCAAACACTAGTGTACATAAAGTATTCTACTATTAAATGTGTTTTGCTCAACTAATTTCTAACAACAGTCAATATTGATATATACATTATATATATATTTGTATACATAAATATGTATATATATATATAACATATATATATATGCATATGTATGTACAAATATATATTTATATATACACCTATACATGTATATATATTTATATATTACTAAATATATAACCTAAATATTAGGAGTATTTTAAGGTTTTTTTTATGATTTTTATTTTTATTATTTTTGTGTGAATATTGTTTTAAGATTTTAGAGTTTAGACTCACTTTAAAATTGCATTGTATATAAACCCCTCCCCTCCCAGTTAAAATTATAAATAAATAAAAATAAGAAAAAAAAGAAGAAAAAAATTGTTCTTTGGCTGTGATCTCTGCATTAAGGTTCACTGTTATAATTTTATTGTATTATAGTATTTTTTTTTTTTTTAATGTAACAAGTGCATAATGTATGTATTTTAAATTTATTTCTATTAGTTATTATTATTGCATATTAAATAATAATGAATAATAAAGAAAAACTCAATGTTTAGAAAAATAAACACTGTTTTTTAGTTTTGTTTTGTTATGAGTTTATAACAGTTTAGTACTTATCATCAATTTTTTAAATCCAAAATTTTTTATAATGTAGTGTTTTTTCTAAAAAAAAAAAACACAAGTCTCAAACTATCATATAAATAATATTGCTGTTTTTTTTTTTATTTGTAATATAATATTCATAACATTGTTAGAAGAAAATATTACAAATTGATACTACTACCTTGTTTGTATATAATGGTATATTTAATTTATAAATAAAATACATTGTTATTTCCCGTTGACAAATATGAAAATGAGTTCTAATAGTTATGATTATTTTGTGTTTTAATTTCAAATAATTTTAATTATTCAAAACTACTATTATAAACTTACTTATAAAGAGGTTTGAAACAGCACATTTTGTTATTTAATACAAGATTGCATATTGTTACAATGGAATCTATGTTTATGGAATCTTAGGATCTTAGGATTAGGATAAATCTATAAGCATATTTCTATTTCTTTTATAAACAATAATCAAGTCTGAATATTTACTATACCCTGATAAAATAAAATGGGTAAATTGCTTTATTGTACATATGAAATTGATAAAGTAACTTTGTGAAAGTTGTATTTAATTTTCAAGAGTTCAATGCTTTATAACAAATTGTGTAATGGTCAATTTATTTTAAAAGTTATTTGAATCCCATGATTTGGATTTAAGTTATCTACTGATTAATGATTATATTATGTCATTGTTATGTGTAATGAAATAAACAAGTGTCTTATGTTTTTTTATAGAAATAAATATCTATAAAATAATTTAATTACTAAGCATAAACTTCCATTTTAAATTTATGACTTTAAACTAATATTTTTTTCAATGTTAAGAAAATTATTATTTTTTTTAAAGTGGTTTTAGTTAATCAGTATTTTTACCCAGTCAGTAAATTAAGTAAATACAAAAGAAAAACTGTATTGAATGTATTTGTATCATACAATTATTATTTTTACTCTGGTACGCTATCTAAGTGTCGACTAAAAAGATAGTTTTTAATTTTTAAATATACCCCAGACACAACATTGCTATAAAAATAATTGAGGGGTACAATGTACAATGTTACTATGTAAGTAGTTATTCTCCTATGTATGTAAAATTATAAATAAAGTATATTAATAATAATATGCATATAATCATTTAATCAATGATTATATCTTCGATAATTTCAATCGACCATAATATTAAATACAAATTTGTTTTGTTTTATTTTTATTTATCATTAAAATATTTAATATAAATTTAACAAGTATAATCTTCAAGTATACATGTTGATATCCACTCGCTGTAAGCAATATTTGTGGTGGGAGTATAGAGTAATTGATTAACTAATTAATATCTATATATATTTGACAAATTCCAGTAGCAATTCTGAATTCATTCATAATATTATATAAACGGCTTATAAAATGATAAATGTAAATAAATAGTACTATTAATGAAACAGATGTGCATATCATCTTTTAATTTTCATTTAAAATTTATCTTTTATTATTAATTAAAATTCTGGGCGGTTCAATGAATGTATTGATTTTACAACAATATTAATTTTTTTTTATGTATTTAATAGTTTGTACACGATATATTGTTGATAAAATACTTCAATTTTCAAATTTGACTGGGATTTTAGATAAAAAATTGAATTTTATTGAAGTTAATATTGTAAACAGGTCAAAATTAAAAATTCCCAATAGTTTTTTTTATAATTGGAAAAACAAACAAAAAATTAAAGGTAAACAGGAATGTTTACGCTAAACCAGATTTTGACTAAATTGATTTCTTTATTTTGTATTAAATCAAAAACAAAAAAACCACAAAATTATGAAGTTTTCACCAAGTATTTAAATTACAATTTTCTATACATAGAGTAAGTTTTTTGAACTATTTTTAGTTAATAGAAATTTTAGATTTTGTTTTTAAGTATCAATAAATTTATGAATGGGTAAAAATTATTAAAAATGTATAATCACAATATTTTTTATAATCATTTAAATTTTAATTTTTTAGAAAATTCGTGAAAAATCAAAAAATACAAGTTATTTTGTTGTTAGAAACATATTAAAAGTTTTCTGTTTATAACCTAAGATGATCAAACAGTGATGTAGCTAGGAGGGCTTAATGGCTTAAGCCCCCCCCCCAAATATTAAATTAAAAATTGTATATTTGCCTGTAATGGTTACTCGTTTCCTGTATTTAAAATATTGTAACCACTAACCATTCGACAATTCGACATTGGTATTCACTATAACCTATAGGGATAAGTTGTTTTTGAATTTACAAAATTTTTTTCTATTGTTTGGATTTGTTGCTAAGTAGGTAGGTTTTAAATTTGTTTCATGCAAGTACACATTTAAATCTAAAAATTGTTAGTTGTATTCATTATTCAAAATCATATAGCCGTTTTACGATTTAAGTCTTAAGATAATAGGTGTTCAGGTTGCATATTGGGATATGATGAGATAGGTAACTACTAAACCACAACAAATTACTAATGAACTGGCCAAAAAAAAGATATTTACCTTTTTACTATAAAAACTCTTAATTTGTATTTATAATAATAATGAAATAATACAATTATTAATTTATAACTATATGTTGTAGTTTTTATAATATTATCAATTTTTTATTTTTTAGACCTCCCCCAAAAAAATACACCACTCACTACTGGTACAATTCGTTATCGAAACCGTTTTTACTAATTTTCATATACCTATGCGATTTTGGGCATTTTAAACCCATAGTATTGACACATCTTGAATGATCGTGGACACCTGATCTGATCTCAGTAGACGAAAAAGTTCAAACAAATTATACATATTCGTTGCGAGTGCAGGAGGCAGGACTAGACAGTTCCAAGACTCCAAGTGCCTCCACCACAGAATAGATTAAATAATAAATATTCTAATCTATTTCTTTAATTTAATTTATTCTGTGCTTCCAGTCTCCACAGCCTCCCACGGTCTTAGATCTTAATTCGTCGGTTTACCATTCGAATAGATAGTACTATTTATCAGTAAATTTTATTATAGATTTTTTATCATCTTTACCACGGCAATTTACTATCATTTATTTCTTATCAATGCTGTGGTTATATTATAGTTCTATAGTATTACACTAAGTATTAACTATAATAACTACTATAAGAACAAATCGTACAATATTGCACATTTGTTTGTTCTAACTACTTATGTTGTAACTAAGTTTAAATTAAATTTTCGAATAGTTCTAATCCATAAATACCTATGTCACAATTAGGGAGGGTAAAGGTGAGTACTTTGGGTTGTTATTATTGAAATTATATCATACTATTCATTTCTATATAATATTAGAGTAGCACATGTATAGTAGAATCAATGATTATAGATATTGCATTATGTTTTATGTTTTAAAATACTTGTATACTTTTACAGCAATGGAACACGTTTGCTCGCTGTTGGCATCTGTTCGATGCAGCTTGGCAAAATCCTTTAGAATGTGCTCCTACGATTGAAAAGTATTTAAAAGGACTCATTAAACCAATTTATCATCCTTTAGGTTAGTATTGATATTTAATACAAATATATTTTAAAAATAGGCTTATGTTATACTTACATTAAATATTTAAATAATAACATGTATAAAAATTTGTGATATTTTATTATTATATCAATATATTATTTTATTACTTTAACATCTATACTTACCATTTAAAACATTATTTATAATAATATTATTAATTTTTATAAATCATTTGAATTTATCAGTTAAGTATATATATATTTTTTAAATTCTAATAACTTATTTTATATTTGTAGGATTATACATAATACAGTACAAAATATTTTAATTGAATGGATAACTAAATTAAAACATATTTTAATGGCAGATTCTATATATATAGCTTTGTATAATTTTTTTTATTATGTTCCTTGGTACTTAGAAAAAAATAATACATTTACAAAAATAAGAACTGTGGTACAACTTGTAAACAACTTTATTATATTCAATAAAGCAAAATGTCTATAAGCTAATGTACCTAATGACGCAAATATGTGTCATAAACAGAGAATGTGTTAATCTTAAAAATAAAATTAATAAAATATAATTATTCACCCAGACAGTTTATTTTATCTAATTACATATATATATAAAAATATATAATAATATTTTATTTTTAGTGGATTGTGGCGATCATGTTGTAGTTATTAACAGTAAACAAATTGCATTTCCTGGTGAGGAATGGCGTCGTCGTGCTTATTTCCATCATACTGGATATTCAGGTGGAGCATCTTGGACTCCGGCTTGGGAATTACATGATAGAGATCCAACTATGGTATGATAATAAAAGTTATTATTAAATTAATAGATTTTCATTATTGTACAATGTTATGTATTCAATTAATTTTTAAGTATTTTATTTAATCAAGAATTGATTACAATATTGAGCATAGAACATTTTTGGTTAGATAGTCAACCGTCGTGATTAAAATAAATACAATTAATAATTATTAATCTTTACTATGTCTCAAAGTAGAATACTCCAATCCTGCACATTTTTATCCCCTTACATCACTTATAATCTTACCTATGCCATTATGTGGGAGATTTAGTGAGGTCACCCTTAACACGTTGACTACCATGCGGCCACAAAAATATTTATCATGGGTACACCAAGGACATTTTTCAGTGTCATTGTAAATTTATATATACTATTGAATTTCCAAATCAATTTTATTTTTTTGATGTAACTCGAAAATAAATAACCGTAAATATTTTAAATTTTCACAAAATGTTTATTTTATTGTTTTTTATTTACTTATTTGTGATAAAATTTTCAAAATATTTCACTATTTTTGAGCTATTTATAAGCAAGACTTTTTTTTTTAGTTTTTTTATAAATAATGTTGATTAAAAATTATGATAGAAATGCTTGAAAATTTAATACAAAGCTCCTCATAAATTGTTAATTTCTTATTTAAAAAATATAAAAAATTTACTGAATTGGTTAAATTAAAAATGTACAAATTATTTTGTAGTAAGAAATTCATAAAATTTTTTATTTTTTTTTCAAATGCAACTTGATTAATAAATGTAACAAACATTTTTCTCAAATAATTATTTCAATAGATAACAGTTTGATCATATATATTTAAATTATTTCTACCACTTAATTTTTCATACCTAACATAAAACAATCGAACAGCTGTACTAAATGGTATTAGACTTTTCTCTAACCAATTACCTTGTTCTATAAACTGATAGGCTAGATAATATATATATAAGATATAATTGGTATGATTTATTAGTCTAGTTTATTTTCTAAAAGAATGGATATAACCAGGACTATTCCTGGTTAGTAAGTACTGTTAACTAAATGCTGGTTAGGTTCGAAAATCATCAATTTTTTTTATAAAATTAAAATATAATAATTTTTTGTTCTTGTTTTTTTTTTTTATCCGAATTCACAAATGTAATAACATTCACATATGATACTGATGGTAGTTATGATCACAGAAATGTGTCAGCCACAGTATTCATGTCAACAGTAAAGTATCTAATTATATATTTTTATTATTTGAACCACCAATTGAGGAATGATTTTGGCAGTGTTGGGTAAGTTACTTTTAAAAAGTAATGAAGTTCCTTTACTCGTTACATAGAGATACAAGTAATGAAGTTACATTACTCGTTACTTAAATAAAATTGTAATGAAATTACTTTAATTTTCAAATATAAAAGTAACTACGTTACTTTCTCGTTACAATTTTTTTTTTTTAATTGCTTAGCAATTATCATTTAAAAAGCAAAGGAACTAGAAATACACTTCCTACAGAAAATATGGTATAATTTGAAGAAGATGTACATATTACATTAGGAACGTATAATCATTAGCCACTTGTATAAATAATACCCGCATTATTTTTAAGTTTTTTTTTTTTTTTTGAAATTCGCAATAGGTACTAAATAATTTAAAACTGTAACGCGTTATACTATGTAAATTACTCATCAAAAGTAAATTTCATTACATTTTCGTTATTTGAAAATAATTGTAATTAAATTACGTAACGCGTTACAAACAAAGTAACGGCGTTACAGTAACGCGTTACTTTCGTTACGTTACTACCCAACACTGGATTTTGGTCACAAAATATTGAAAATTGAAGTAATACTAGAATGTGTTATCTGTGGATAAATTAATCATGTGTGAAAATTAAAAAAAATATATTTAATTTTAAGATAGTTAGATCAAATAATAACCAATTAGTTTATTGTAGTTATTTACTACTTATTTTTGTACTATCATAAAAAAAATTTAAATAATATTTCAATAATATTATTTTATAGACGTAATCGGGGCTGACTACGCATATTTGAGAATAAACATTTATCCAATATGAATCTTTAGTAATTGAGCTGCGTATTTACACTATGTAGAATAGTGTATTGTTAAAATTACGTAAGTCCAGGAATTCTATGTACATCTTCAGACTAAAACGTAGTTTATTATTTTTTTTTTTTTTGAAATTGTGTAGGTATATTGTCGAGTTTTTTCCATTAGACCTCTTGGTTTATTCATCATAAAGGTTGTGTAAAACAATTATTGTTTATTGTTTTCTTGGAATTACCTATTAATCACTTGCATCATTTCTCAAGTAGGTGGTTCATTTGTATTTCAATGTTTAGAAAATATTTTACCTGACGGAAATTTTCTCTATTTATGAATATTTTTTTTAAATTAAGAATTTATAGTTCAATAAATTTATTTATAACAGTTATTATTTGTTTTTTAGATTATCAGAAAAGCTGTTTATCATCATATGAAAGGCAATTTATTCAGAAGAGTAGTCATGGAACGTTTACATATTTATCCAGATTCTAACGTACCAGAAGAGGTTATGGAGAATATTTCCAACCAAATTCGATCATTACGATCTATACCTAAAACATTGGATTCTTATAGTAAAGATGAGATTGAAAAATATCCAAAAATTATAGATTACCCTGAAGATTTTATTTTGTCAAAAAATTAAAACAACATATGTTTATAATATTATAAATGATTAGACTATCATTAGTATAATGTAAAAGTATAATTATTAATTAACAATAATTGTAATGTGTTAAGTTACTCGTTAATTAATTATACTTTTTTTTTCAATTGATAATTAATTTTTTTCTTTAAATACATTCTAAAATCCTTGATTATTATAGAATAGTTTCTAATATTTCTAATAAGAAAGCACTTGTGATCAGACTTTTGATCACCTATTAATATATGAGTAATAAGAACCCACGTATAGACCTGGAATTTATAAATCTGGACCGTTTAAACCCGGATTATACATATCAGGACCGTATAAATGTGGATCATAGTAGGTAATTGATACGACCCAGTTCCAAAAAATTGCAATGTGATTAAAACTTAAAGAACATTTTAACGTAATATTTAAAAAAGTATATATATAATATAAATTATTATTTTTATTTATTACATTATTAGGTACCTTATCTTGAACACTGAATGCCGATGAACGTTTTGGCGGTTCTACAAATGGAGTGACTTTAATTTCGATTAAATAATTTGTCAAATTTTTACTCAATCTGTAAGTTTTGACAAATGCTATATCCGACAATGCCAAAAAAAGATTTACCTTAACACTAAACGGTTGTCTAACATTTTGAGCTCCTAGTCTCTCAATGTTCATCATAGCAAACATCACAGCTTGTTCGTAATTGTTTGCCATTTTTATTATTATTTATTAATTTAACTTTTATTAAAAACTAACAAGTAACTAGATTTACGATTTACTAGATGTCGAAATGTTAATCTAATGTAAACGAAAAATTACAAAGTGACTAATCACTAATGATTATTCTGCAGTTGAATGTTGATAAATATATTGAATCTATGGCGCTAGTTAGCAAACTAGCAAATAAATCATTCGAATAATGATATTAATGATATTATTTGTGTAATCTACGTGTATAATAAGGATAATTTTGGTGTATGTATATACGCTGGCCCTGATTTATGCAAGTGCAGATGGAGCACTTCCACTTGGCCCCCAATTTCTGGGGGCCCCCAGGCTCTGTAAGTTGTAGAAAATTATTTTTTTTATAAATTAATTCTACTAAAATGTAATACTAACTGTCAATGTTCAGACTTTAGTATACTCTTATCATTAAATTGTCAGTTGAATTCCATACCCCATCGCAGTGCTAATAAGTTACCACCACAAAATATTAAAATAATAATAATAGAAAATTGTTTGAGCATCAGAAATATTTGATACCTAATAACTAATTTAAACTTTTTTATGATAAAATGTAAATAGAAATTGGTCATTTTTTATTTAATTTTAATTAAATAGAATAAATTGTTAAATTAATAAGTTATTTTCCATTTTTATAATTTTATGGAAGACTGAAATTAATTTATTTTAATTTAAATTAAAATACTTAAGTATTTTTAATATTTTAATATAGTATAATTTTGTTATGTTATTTAATTAGTATTATCTTTTCATTGTCCTTAATTTACTAGACCTTAAGTAACTAAATTGAGTAAATAAATTGTATTTATAGTACATGAAATAATGTATAAATATTTTACGAGTTTTGAGATAGGTATTTTTGTATTTAACACTTTTAACATATAAATATATTATTTTATTATTAACATTTCCCCTCCCCCCCCATCACTATGTAGAATTTTTCTAGAATATTTTTTTGACTTGAGGGCACCAAAAAAAATCGTGAACTTGGCCCTAATTTTATTAAATCGCTGTATATACGTAGTTATTATTCGTAATTCGTATAATAATGGTATAAATGGTATAATATACGTTGAACTAGGTTGATTTTACGTTGATGATAGTTATAAACTTATTCGTACATTTTTCTTTATAAAAATACGTTTATTCTACGTTGATTATTGGTTGGCCGAACTTACGTCGAAATATAGGTAATCATTTACGTATATTTTACGTAGACGTTAGGTATAAACTTATTCTATTTAATTTCTAGTTGGTGATTAGTGAATGCATTAGTTAAATATATATATATATAAGCTTACACAAAAAATATTCATTCAATATACTATAGGGTTGCCATTCATCCTCCCGGTGTCCCTCGACCGGTCATTAAGTTTGTACCAGTTAATCGGTTAACGGGTATTAATGGGTTTGTCTAAAAAAAATTTCAAATCTGGCAACTTTAATTCATTACATTTTTACAAATAATATTTATCATATACTCGAAATATATACAATATACTACATAGTACATTTATACGAAAAATATCCATTTTATTCTTAAAAAATGAACGAACCTTACACGGAAAATATCCACTACATACTTAGTACTTTAACGGATACATTAAACGTTGAATATTCGTTAAATAGTTATTGTTTGACCTAAATTTATAATTTATTATAAACCTAACCTAAATAGTATTTATCAACTCAACATCTACGTGTATTATACATTTATACGTTAGTTCGTAAATAATAAACGTATATTTAACGTATAATATAACTAAAAATGATTACTGGGATATGTCAAAGTCGAAATAATAGGCAATAGACAAAATGTCGAACGTTTTTCATGCGAGTAACTTCACACCTTATTTCAAGAATAAGGCCCCTGTACTATAGAAGGGTTCAAGGTGTATTATCTATTAAAAAAACGGCCTAAAAGACTGTGTGTATTCTACTATACTGTGTATAAGTGTATAACCTTTACCGACTTTACCTTATATGAAAGTTTAATTTGTTTATATAATTATATTAAGTAACATTTATCAATAAAAGCATTTGATAATTTTTATTTATTTAAGAGCAATAAAATATAATGATTATTTCAATTATTTATCAAATTTTTATTGATATATTTCAATACATGGTCAAAAAAACCGTGTGCGTAGAATCTTGTGAATATTTTTAATGCGTGTAATCTAGGGTTAAATAAATAATCCAAATATAATATAAAATAGTTTTTTCAATATTCACATACATCTGGTGGAACCTTTGAGATTGTTCCGCGGAACACTACACTTCGGGAAACGCTGTACTATTGTAATATTAAAAAACGAGCCATCTATTATTAATTGACTTGTTATTTTATTTTATTATCAAAATTCAAAATAATAAAATAAATTTTTATTTGAGTATACTGTTTACTTTAATTTTGTTGAATCGTGTGGATGATTGGTTTGCTACATTTTCTATCTAATAAGTATTAACAAAATGTATATATAACTCAAGTACTATTTGATGGTATTATATTGTTTTTGTATGATTAATTTATTTTCTGAAACTATAACTAGCCACATTATACTTGAATAATAATCACTTTAAATGGTAAGTAGCTAGAAAGAAAGGCTAAATAAATCCATTTAGCACTTTAGCAGTGAACAGTGATTTTGAATGAACAAAATGTGAGCAATTGATGTGATTTTATCAATCTTATATTATGCCAGGTGAATCACTTAGTACACGCCCCATTTTCCCTTTAATAATGTAATTACTCAAAATCTTAAAATACTTAAAATTTGTTGTACCATTTAAAAGGAGCTTTGTTCGTAAAACACTATAAACATCTGTTTTAAATGTGACAAAAATCGCTTTTTTTATTTCAAATAATTCAGCTAATAGAGTAGTTTTTGACTTATTAAGCTTTGGTACTAAGAATAATATTCCACGATACTAGTCTAAATGCCCAAGTATGGTTTAACATTAAATTAAAATATATTATGTAAATGTAATATACGTTTTGTCATGTTCTTAATTGTAATTAATCAGACAATAATTTTGATTTTCAAATGTTAACAGATTTATATAACTTGCCTTCTATAATGATTATAACTTGTGAATTAATTAAAAAGCAAACAATAAGTACTTTTTCATCTACCTACTCTTTCGTTATATAGTATTTTATCTAATTTTTTTTCGTAAGTATCAACAATTAATTGATCTGTGTAAACATGGTTTAAGATATAATTTATTATCTATTACCTTTAGTACAAAGGTAGTGTTCAATAAATCGGAAACTACTGATTCAATTTATGATTTAGAATTATAAGCATCTCAACGTTAAAAAAAAAATCGTCTACTGAATAGGTACTTAAATTAGTTAAATTGGAATACTTGAAATCAGAAGTTTGTATCGTCATGGCTAGTCATGACTCATGAGACACTTCTTAAATGGTACAAAACATGATTTCATGTGATTTGTTTATTTGTTAAAATTTAAAATTTCATTATTTTTAAATTTATTCAGTGGTATACGCAGACCTTATAGGGTATACGTAATTTAGTAAGTCAAACACTATCTCTAACCGTGGTTAGTGATTTTAATAAAGACAATTTGTCGTGATACCGCTTATACCGAACAATAATTATCTAACCTCTTTGCAGTCGTGTGTAGTTAGCTGCAGTTTGGAAATTATTATAGGTTAGTAAGAAATTATAAAAACATAAAATCTTAAATCCTAAAGTTCTTGTACTTTTCTACTGTTCGGGAATTGTGATATTTACTTTACCAATTTGTTTTCTTTCTTATAAATAGTTTTTTTAAGTGTTAAAAGTTTATAAGTACTCTACAAAATGGTAAGTGTTACAAGCGTAGTAAAATTATTCGTTTATTAAACAATTATATTTCATGACGGGATACATGAATGATCCTGTAATTTATAATCCGGCTATTGTTTTTCTTACCACATGAGTGCAAAAATGAGATTATTTGATTGAATATCTTTAAAATTGGTCGAAACTGTATTGAAATGTATCTAAACTATAGGAAATGATCCTATAATGGTAATTCCTGATAAAATTTTAAATATGTTAACATTTTATCAAAGGATTAAAACAGTACAGTTTAAATAATTTTGTACTTATACAATTCTACATTGTAGATTTGTTATTATTGATTATTCATTTGTTTCCGTTTTCCTGTCAGTTTTATTAATCAGTAATTTTTCGTTATTTTGGGGATACCTATTGCTGATTTGTATGGTATTAATTACTATATAAAACTAAATTTAATGATTAATTTGAGCTTCTAAATATTTTGAATGGTGTCTACTTCCAAGAAATTATTATGAATTAACAACATTAAAATTTCCTATAATATGTTTTTCAAAAAGTACCTATTAAGAGGATGTGATACTCGATACTCATTTATGGTTGTCTCCTTTAATGTAATTTACTATATTAAATCATAATCATGACATCTAGGTTAATATTTTAGTATTAAACATGAGCTTATGAATTATTAGCTAAGAGTAGTAATGTACAGTTTAAGCGTAAAGCAATTAAAGTTGTATAAAAAACCATCAGTCTTTCTTTTTTACACTATTTTATAAAAAAAATAAAAAGGATATGAAATTGTCTCAAAAATATTCTACTATTATAATTTGATAATAGATGTATAAACTCTAATATTTCACAACATCTTATATTATAAATCATAAACTATCTTTCAGTATTGATTTTTTTAGATTTTGATATTTTTACTCATTAGATAAATAAATCAGTATTTTGGAGTAGATACTTTGAAATAATTTCTCATTTTTATTTTGAAATAAAATTGATACAGAATATTCCATAAGATTTTGTATATTGTTGTAGGTATATACTTATGTTTTTAATTTATTTTTATAGCGTCCCCCAATTTTATTACTCAAAGAAGGAACTGAAGACAGCCAAGGAAAATCTCAGTTATTATCCAATATTACTGCTTGTCAAGCAGTTGTTGAAGCTATTCGTACTACGTTAGGTCCACGTGGAATGGACAAGTTGATTGTGGATAGTCGTGGTACAGCAACTATTTCTAATGATGGCGCAACAATCATGAAAATATCAGATATAATCCATCCTGCAGCAAAAATTCTTGTTGATATTGCTAAATCACAAGATGCTGAAGTTGGTGATGGTACCACCAGTGTTGTTCTATTAGCAGGAGAGTTTCTTAAACAAGTTAAACCTTATGTTGAAGAAGGAGTTCATCCCAGAATTATCATTAAAGCTTTGCGTAAAGGCTTAAAAATTGCACAAGATAGAATTGATCAAATTGCTTATAAAGTAATTTACTAATATATATATATTAATAAATAAAATTGTGTGTATGTATTTAATTCTATAATAACGATATCATTATTTTTTTTAGATGAAATTTAACAATGATGAAGAATACCGCACTTTCCTTCAAAAATGTGCAGCCACTGCTCTTAATTCAAAGCTTATTCATCAAGAAAAAGATTTCTTTTCAAAAATTGCCGTGGATGCAGTATTATTATTAGACGAGTTATTGCCATTAAACATGATTGGTATTAAAAAAGTTCAAGGTGGTGGATTACAGGTAATTTTTTTTAAATTTTAATTAATATAATTAAATTACCAACCCCCCTCCATTTTGTATTTAGTTCTAAATGTTTGGTAAATTACTTAAATTATGTTACTTGTCATTTATATTAAATTAAAATAGTGCTTATATTGATTAATAATCTTACATTACTTAATTAGTTAATTATTTATTTAATGTGTTCTTATTTAGCTAGGTAAATTACTTATCAAAATCAAAAGTAAAGTTTTCAATTATAAAATTATGAATTGTTTTTCAAATAAATATAAAACCTATGATTGTTAAATTTTAAATTATTAGGTTATGATAAGGTTTACATTAAAAAATTTTCTAAGTAGCTGTGTCAATATTCAACTGAAAAGGTAGACAATTATATTTCATGTGGAATGTCATAATAAATAATACTAGTATAACAATTAAAAATAACTTAAGTAGATTAAAAAACAAAATGTCATTAATGGTACAAACTATAAATAGATAATATTACAATTTCACACTTTTATTAATACAAAATAGATGATTATTTAGGAAGTGTCAGTCCATTTATTTATTTTATCTCTTTCACTTACACATAACTGCAAATTTGTGTTCAAAAGAATCAATTTTGTATTATTAGCTTTATTATTAGAGTATATCAATCTATATCATAAATTATTATTGTTAATTTTTTATTTGTGTTTTAACAGGATTCACAACTCATTACTGGTGTATCATTTAAAAAAACATTTTCATATGCTGGTTTTGAAATGCAGCCAAAACATTATAAATCTCCAAAAATTGCATTGCTTAATATTGAGCTTGAATTAAAAGCTGAACGTTCTAATGCTGAAGTGCGAGTGAATACTGTTGAGGTAAATTTTATTTATTTCATATTTTGCTAATATTATTATTAATTCAAAATTATTCAACTAAATTATATTTGAGATTAATTGTTATTAATAATCAAATTTAATATTATATAAATAATTTGATTTTGGAATCATATGTAGTATTTAAGAAAATGCAACGCTCGTATATGTTGTCTCCATCTTAGAAATTACATTTTACTTAGAAAGCATAATATTATTTGTTGATTGAACAAACATCAATAATTTTATAAGAACACTCCATAGAATACTGATTATATTTAAATTGGAAATAATTTATTTTATACTATATTCTGTTTGCACACAAACCAAAATATGTATCATATCCTGCTGTAATATCCATAGTCCTCATTCCTGATATTCACTAATCACCAACCTATTATTTAAATTATTATTACCTAACTTAACCTAACCATATTTTGTATACATCACATTTAATATATAAATAGATAAATCACAGTATATAGTTTAATTGCAATAGATGAAGCGTGGTAGGGTTGACAAGTAAATGAGTGAGCTATATCAGCTTGCAAAATTGTCACATTCTTTCAGCGCAAAAAATATATGTTCATTAATTTGACAAATGATAGGCATTAAAGGTATACAAACAAATAAGGCAAGCCTTCAAGGGTTAAACATTTAATTAATTTATAATATTCTTGCTAAAGTTGCTAAATTAACTGCTTAGTGCTTCAATTAAGACTCTTTAGCCCAGTGGTTTTCAAACTGGGTGCCGCGGCACACTGGTGTGCCGCGAGTATCCACTAAGTGTGCCGCGGTTTTTCCATAAATTATCGATTGCACTGAATTGTGATATAAGAAAATGCGGGTATGTGTCAACTATTCGTCCAAGAATTAAAAATATTTTTTAGCCCATCAATCACATATTTCTTATTAAATGTATATATAATTATAAACAATTTTGTTCATCTAAAAAAAAGGTCAATGTGCCGTGAAAATTTTTTGAAGTTTACGGTGTGCCGTGTATAAAAAAGTTTGAAAACCACTGCTTTAGCCATACAAAATACAATTTGTATATTTATTTACATAATATGAGTCATCAAGGTTTTCTTGATAGGAATGGGTGATTTAGTGGTAGTGTATTGAAAACATATAGCACGTAGAGTTTTGGGTTCAAATCAAACATTGTAGTGTGTTAATTGTTAATTAATTCAATGATTTTAGACAATCTACTTTTCTAGCTCTGAACAACTAGAGCCAATTAGTAATAGGGTAAATTACCATTGTTATCTATTTGTAATTTATTTTATGTATGTTATAATTATAGGAATTTCAAAAAGTTGTTGATACTGAATGGAATATTTTGTATGAGAAACTTGAACATATTTATAAAAGTGGAGCTCAAGTTGTATTATCTAAACTACCAATTGGTGATGTTGCTACTCAATATTTTGCTGACAGGTATGTGAAATATGTCAATTATCTTAAGTAATATTGTATGATTGGTTGTTTTTTAATTGTTATTCTAGAGATATGTTTTGTGCTGGTCGTGTTGTTGATGAAGATTTAAAACGTACAATGAAAGCATGTGGTGGTGTCATTGTTGCTACAACTTATGATTTAAATGATTCTGTACTTGGTAAATGTGAGTCTTTTGAAGAAAAACAAATTGGAGGAGATAGATTCAATATATTCTCTGGATGTCCTAATGCCAAGGCATGTACTATTATACTACGTGGTGGAGGTGAACATTTATTAGATGAAACTGAACGTTCTTTACATGATGCTATTATGATTGTCCGAAGAACTGTAAAAAACGACTCAATTGTAGCTGGTAAATAAATTAATAATTAATTTAATTCAAATTATTGTTTTTTTCATTAATTTTATTTAAATTTGTAAAGGTGGAGGTGCTATTGAAATGGAATTAAGCAAAGTACTTCGTGATTACTCTAGATCAATAGCTGGCAAAGAACAATTGATTGTAGCTGCTATTGCAAAATCATTGGAAATTATTCCAAGACAATTGTGTGATAATGCTGGTTTTGATGCTACTAATATATTGAACAAATTACGTCAGAAACATGCTCAAGGAGGTGAAGCATTTGGTGTGGATATCAATCGAGAACATGTTGTAGATAATTTTGAAAACTGTGTTTGGGAACCAGTGATTATTAAAAAAAATGCTCTTGCAGCTGCTATTGAAGCCGCTTGTTTAGTTCTATCAGTAGATCAAACAATTAAAAATCCAAAATCAGGCGGTGGTGAAGAACAACAGGGGCGTGGACGTGGAAGGCCTATGTAACCATTTTAAGTGTATTCAAGAGTTAAATTTATAATAATTATTAATACTTTTTTGTATAAGTTTTTGTACTTCATATGCTTACACACTGAAAACTAATATTCCTCTGTGCTTGTTTAATAAACAAATAATTTTCTATTTATATTAAACTTACACAAACATTCATATAAAATATTATTAAGTACTAAAAAAATAATAATCAATTTTTAATTTTATTAAGTAGTTGTTTTAGTAATTTTATTTTACAAAAAAAAATCCTTTGAATTGATGATATATTTTTTTTAATTACCTGATGATTATTTTCCTTTAATGGATGTGTTAAATTTGAATCCAGTGGTAATTAATAGTAACTATTTCTAAGGGTATTTTATAAATTCATAATTTATTTTTTTATTATTTATATGGTAGATTGAATTAATTTTTGTTAAAAACATTTCAGAAGTTATATAACTAATATTAACTTGTAAGACAGTACTGATTCATCTACAGTAGAAGTAGAATCATGTAAATACAAGTTCTTGCCGTTAATATAAATAGCTTTAAATTATTAAAACTATAAAAAAAATTTTTGTGTGATGAAAATATTAAAATAGTTTTGATTTTTTAAAATCTTTAATAAATTAAAGCCTTCTAAACATTAAGTCAGCGGTTCCCAAACTGTGAGGCTGGGGAGGCGTGAGCTGCGTGGTAAATATATACTGTTAACTTATATTGTCATAAAAATAAAAATGTTTGTATATTTAAATACTATAAATTTGTAATTTAATTTTTTATGGGAGGTATAATTATTTTTTTTAATTTTTAGGGTGACGTGAACTTAAAAAGTTTGGGAACCGCTACATTAAGTAATACCAGTGGCGGATCTAGGATTTTTTTATGTGAGGGGGGTACTAAGGATAAGGTCTTGTATTCTGTGTACTCCATCCTGTAGGCAAGACCTTTGTTTAGTCCTCAAAATTAATATGTATTAGTACTTAATATTCAAAACGATAAACATTTTTAGCAACTTTAAAAACTCATATATTAAAAAATTAAATTTTAACAAATACTATATTGTCTATATTGATTATAATTTAAATAAATAATAAAGACACAAAATCTACTTATCAATTATAAATCGGTATTGTTTAGGAAAAAAGTATTAGTCAATTTTTCTTTTTCTTTTTTATTAATAATTTTGCGTAAAATGTACCCAGCCTTGTTTATTTGCAACTGTCTCTTGAAATATGTGAGGTTTTTTTGCCGGACCCTGTATTATTTCAAATAATTTTATACCTATATCTATAAGAATTGTTGATGTGGAATTTTATATTCTTGTATTATATTTTCAAGCTTTTTGATCGAGTGAACATTTTTTGTCGACATCTATAGAAATATATTAACAAAAAATTTAAATGTTTAAAATTAGCTCAAAAATAGTCAAAATATCTTTAAAATTTTAATATCGATAGAGAATTATCATAATATGAACATTTGGTGTAAATTTAAAGTATCGTTATGGTTATTTGTTTTTTGATTATAATAAAATATCAAAATATTTTTGATGAGAAATAGTCAATAGATACGCATTACGCAATATCGTAAAAGAATCTCGGTAAAAATGTCCGAGGAAAAAATTTCCAAGGTAAAATTGTTCAAAATCAATAATGATCAGGGCAATGTTGCTTAGAATCAATAAAATGATAAATATATAAATATACACATATAATTTATTAAAATTTATTAATTACAACATTGATTCATTTTTTAAACTTTTCTTGCAAATCAACACACATTTTTTTTTTTGCTAGAAGTTTTCTAATTTCTCTTTGATTTATCTATTTACTTCGTCTACTGATAATTCTAATCACATATTTTCTGTGAGTAACCATATAGTCGGATGTGAATGAATAATTGATTAATTTAGAAAATCTGTGATTCCGTCCTTCAGTAATCAGTATGGTTGTTGGTGCGCTGGCCATCGTTTAACTTAAACTTCGTGCAAGGGCGCCATATGATGAGGTACCGCATATAGGCATACATTGGTGGCCCTATTTTTACCTATACCTGCCTCAATTTTATGTTGAGCTGGTACAACTAAAATGTAATAAATAAACTATAACAAGAGTTATTGAAAAATAATTTATTGTTTTAATCATAATTGTAGTTGATATATTAATTATTATTTATTAGGAACTAATTTTACGTATTTTTAAGATTATAAGGCTGATTGTGAGACTTCTACAAATAGGATATATAGCCATATTGGTAATGCTGGTAATGTATAAAGGAACATCATCCTATCTTTTAAAATAGTAATAAATTTCACTAGTGATATATTTTTATTTTACACTGTGGTCTGGTAATAAAAAAAACTTGTCCTGCTTAAAAATTTGGTTTCCCTATTTTGAAAGTGAATTGATGATCCCGACTTCGTGTACATTCCAAACTGAAAGTGGAAATGCAGTGTCGATATTTCAAATAACGTTTCGTTTCGTATTATTGTAATTAACTAGCTTATAACTCGCTAGCTTCTTGTTGCATACTTGATTTTAAATACAGAAACAAATAATTATTTTAGGACCTTCGGTAGTAGTAAAACCATATCATAATAATCTTATCGTAATATTCATAACACTATGTAATTTAAAAATTATAAATATCTATTATTTATGTGTTTACAGTCTGTCTTATAGTTTTGACAAAATGACAACGATAGGTAACTAATGTTACAGGTTGTTCCTGTTTTATTCCATACACTATTTTTTTTGATTTCAGTTAATTTTACTACGAGAATTTTCAATTTTAAAAAATGCAACCTCTTGATTTTAGACATTTTTATCGTGGGATTTAGTTTCTTGAACATTATTGTAGACTGCTTTATAAAAATTTGAACTTCAAACGCTCGTAAAAAATTAATTCGACTTTCCTGTTAAAAATTGTGTTATTAATATAGATTGAAAAATATATAAACAACCTTAAGTATATTACATTTTCAAAACTAAGATAAAAAAAAAAAAATTTTCAAAAAAATATTACAAAATAATTTGAAAATTTTTGAAATTTTATGAGCTTCGTCAATTCTAATTTTTAACTTTTATAAAAAAAACAAAGTGATAATAAGTTTTTGATACTTTTTAATTGGTTATAAAAAACTTATGAGGAAAGTTTTATTCAATTTTCGGGTATTTTATCTATAAAATTTTTTTTAACAACAATAAAAATAACGGACAATTTCAAATGTCCATAAATACAAGTAGATCATAAAGAGGTTTTTTTGAAAATTATGAATAGAGAATGACCAAATAAATATTTGGTAAAAAATTAAAATATCTTCAGTCATTTGTTTTTGAGATACACATAAAAAAAAAAATCGATTTTGTCAAAAACCTGCAGAATTGCATGAAAATTCGCGTTTTCCCTTAGTTGGCTTAATTTTTTGTTTATTTAATACTAGAGATTTTTAATCTTGATCGCTTTAAAGTACAAACTAGATTCAATTAGTTATCCAAAACCATCATCAAAATAGAAAATTGAACCATTTTTTGTGTATATGACTAAAAAAAACAAATTAAAAAAAAAAATAAATTATAAAATCAATATATTCGTTGCTCCTCTCAGAATCTAAAAATGTAGCTAAGAAGGTCTGGTGCCCGTGCCCCTAAAAAATTGGTGCTCTATTGTACTTTGCCGCTATGACCTTTCCTTAGCGCGGCCATTACAATTTTTATTTTTAATAATAATACATATTAAAAGGGAATATTCAAAGTATTTGATAATTTATATATGTTATTATTGTTTATAGAAATTCTAAAATTTAATTTCAAACAAGTAATTTATGAATTATATAAGTATTTAAAGTTTTTATGAGCGGAATAGTGCACCAACATTATGCGGAATACCCGCAGGTGTCACTCATTCCGTTCATAAAAACTTTAATTACTTATAACTCATAAACTACTCGTACATTTCACTTTATATAAAATATCCTTTAATAATAATGGAAATTTGAAATGCATGATATTATTAAATAAAGAAAACATTTAAAAGATATAACGATTGGAAATGTTAAAAGTGTTGGTTTTTAACGACATGATAATTCGACAAAAAATTTAAATAATTACTGTCTTATATTGAATTAATCACGGGTTGGCGGTTGGTTGACACAGATAATACCTATATTTTTTGTAAAAAAGTAATTTTCAGAAAAAATGCGATTCATAGTATTTTATAAAATAACGATTGATATTATATGTACCTTATTTATAAGTGGAAATTTAGTGAAACCATATATAATTATTTATAGTATAAGACATAAGTTAACATCAAATTTAATTTGTTTTTAACACCATGGATTGATGTTAAAATATTGGTATTAGATAATGTTAATATTAGAATGTTAGGTAAGTGTAAGAGACAACATAATATTCAGTAGACGATTAAAATTAATATGATTTAATAATCACAATTATAACTTTTTATATTTTTAAGTACAAATTGCTTGAAATTAAACATAATCTACATTACACAAGAGTTAACAAATACTATGAGCAAATCTATATTATGTGTACACCATTTTGTATTGTTTCATTAATATATAATAACATTACGGATATCAATATAAATATTAGATATTTTTTGGCCTTTAAAATTATATTGGCCTATAAAATCGCACATTACGATTTGTCATAGAAATTACAAATAAATAAACATCAACTGTAAAAATAAAATAAACAAATTTTGTATAACATAAAAACAAAAACAAAAAAACTTAACGAAACATTTTATGTAATCTAATGATATAAACAATTTTGATAGTATTAGCTTATTATGACATTTTTATAATAAACAAAAAAAAAAAAAAAAATGTATATCGAGAAAAAGTCATTAGGCTATACGAAACTGCTAATTACAAATAACAAAATATGTGTTGTTAATATTGTATTTAAAATTATTTATTAATCTTTCAATTTAACATTCTTATACTCTTTAGTTAATTTTTTTCGGTTTTAAAAGAATTGTAGAATATCTTGATACTAAAAACTCTAAAAGTCTAAGAAAGAGATACGTTTTAGTTTAGTGAAACGTTAAACCTACAGCAATAGAAACGGTAGGTACCAATTTCAATTATACAAAAAAAAAAAATGATTTAAGTTATTGAATAATGATAATAAAAAATAAATAAATAAATACTTCTTTCGATTTGCAACAAATCTTAATGTTATTAATATTTTTGATTGTCTGCTAAAAAGTGGCAGAGATAGATAAACTCAGGCGTACAAACAAAAACAAAAATTAAAAAATTTATTTAGATATATTATGTAACCCGATTAGTTGATAACGAATACGAAATTATTGTATTTTACTTAACGATAATATAACATATATATAAATACATATATAATATATATATTATAATAAAATGGATTTAATTTTATTTCATAATGATTTTACGTTATATATTTTTATTTTTAATCATTTATTTTTGCTTAACAATTTAAAAAACAGCGCCTAGATGAGCAGGACCATAATTTCAATTAAATTTTATGATAGTAATATGGTTTTAGGGCATATAATATTAAATCATTGAATCAAACTAAAATCTAATTAAGGACTTATTTGTATTATATTTCCTATGTATGTTTTTTTTTTTGTAATTTTTTATAATAATAACTCGAGATTAAAGACTGGCAAAGTAATACAACAGAGCGTTATGTATCTAAACGTAAACAAATAAATGATAAGAACAATTAGATAAAATAAAATTATTAAAAATTAACAAAAATAATATATCCAGATATTAGACGAAATCTGACGAACAATTGGGTATATATAAATGAAGATGTATTACTTTTCTTTTACCTAAATATTCAATTGAATTATTTATTAATCTTACTATTTGTCTAATTGAACTAATGATGATAAAAGTAATAATAATGATAATAAAAATAATACTGACAAGAGTAACTATATAAAATAACGTTTTAGAACAATTTGATATAATAATGTTGTTATAGCATAATTTCCTTACAATACGATGTATTAATTATGTATAATATGGATTACTGTGTTTTTTTTTACACATATTTTCAAGCATATAAGGTTGTCAAATTCATGTAACATATAGTTTAAGTCTCTTATAGTTGTTTCATATTCTATTACGTCTTAAAACATAACAAAATGTTCAAAACCTATACATTAGTATTTTATCATTTCTAAGGGCTACAATAATATAAAATCAATTATAATTATGTTAACAAGATTCAATAACAACGTACAAATAACAAAGTAGGTATTTACATGTTTTTATTTTATTTTTTAATATAAAACTTTTTTTATAATCATTTTTACATTTAATTTTAAAATGATTTCCATTTTTATAAAATAGTTTTGTTTATGTTACGTAAACAATGTATAGCTCTAAACAAACGTAGTTTATGTATTTTTAATTTACAATAATTTTACTTTTATTTTATTTATTAAAGCAATTAATTGAGCTGAATTTATTATTTAACACTTTGTTTGTTAACGATGAATCATGAAACATCATCGAAGAAAATTAATTAATTTCAAATCGCTATTCTATAATATCCCTAGTAAATTGTATATGTAGTATATAAGTATAATTTATATCAAATGAAATTAAGTATTTTTATATTCTATATATTTTTGAATTAATTTTTTTGTTTTTATTTCATGACATTTGTTTGAACCGGAAGACGACTCAAGATTTTGTCATTTAATGCATTAGACATTTTTAATAGTTAAATTTATAATAATAATAATAATAATAATAATAATAATAATGATGATATTGATAATAATTTTAATAATTATTAGTATAATTACTATTGTAATTTACTGTTGGGCTTTATGATGTTGAGATTTTAAGATTGTCACAGCAAAACGTGCGTGTAAAATAAAACAGTTAAGTATTCTAATACATGTCTAACAAATACATAAACAATTAATATGATCGATTTTGTACTAATTTTAAATACGATTATTTGCATAATCTGATCGCATAATAATCTTTTATTATTTACGTATTAGATAATTAGGGTGTGTCTGATTAATATATATTTATTCCTTACTTCACAGATGATTAATATAAAAAGCAAATTTGTTTAGCTAATCTAATAATATATTTATATCAAGTCCATAAATATATATATATATATATATATTAATTTGAGCAAGAGGACACACAAATTGGGTGTCTTGACAAATAATTTTATAATATTTAGTACTTCCAGTAACTGTAATAGATAGATTATGGAATAAATTAAGTTATTGATACAAGTATTCCAGTAAAATATTAACGATCCAATAATTATACTAATATTAATCATAGCTACACATACGATTTATCAGCACATTGTTTTAAGATAAATATTAAGAACCGAAGTTGAAATAAAACATGGTTTGACATTTGGATCAATGTTATGTGATGGAAAATTAATTTCCTATTACGGAATATTGGTTATAAGTAGACTTTTAAATTCGTTGAAAACGCTATGGTATGGTTTTTATATTATATCAGACTTATAATTTATTGCAGTTTTTATGTCAGTGAAATACTTTCCAAATTAATAATAAATATTATCACCGTTAAAAATGAAATCAATTAGCAACACGCAGTATGTAAGCACTTTACAACGCCATCGATATTTAAAATTAAATCCAAAAATCGATAGGTACTCAGAGTATGTAAACCTTATAAGTAAGACAATGACTGTCGATAATCAAGCCACTCGGAGACTTATTGAAGTATGTTTTATTTTTAGAGCAGTTGCGAAACATGCGAATTTTGAAACAAACGTTTTTGTACTGTGTTGGTATATTGATGATATTGAATAAACTAAATTGTTGAAGGTGTGAGACGAAATATTACCAGTATATTAGTATGAAAAATGAAATTGTATTAAAAGCTATTCACGGTTAAATAAAATAAGGAACCCAATATCAATAATTAAAAATATTATCAATATGCAATGTAAGATAATTTTAAATAAGTGCATTTATGTAAAAATACAATATCAGTATAGTAATAAGCTAAATATAAATTTTAATTTAACCTATTTCTTTTGGGAACTAGTAATAGAAACTTTCATATTTATCTCGATGTTCAGTAATATATATATCATTATGATGATAATTTCTGATTTTAAAACTTAATATTGTCACGACATGTTGTTGGTTTTACGACGCTGTGACAACGAAAAATGTATCGATTATAGATTGTGTTTGAGATTTCCAATGGTATATACATTTTTAGAGCCCTTATTCCTCAAATGAGACGAAAAAAATGAATAAAATAATATTCGTGTGGCAGTTTATCTGCATATGAAAATGACTCTTCCGATGTCATGAAAATATCCAAACATTTACAAATATTTACAAAAATGTATCGACATTGTACACTGAACACGTACTACTAATTTCGGATATTCAGTAATAGGTTCGTGATATATATAATATAATATATATATACACAATATGCCTATTTTAATTTCTTGTAAAAATGTTTGTTTCTGAAACGTTATTTACGCGTATATTTAATACCGATGCGTAATGTGTATGACGTGTCAATTCCATATTTTATGCAACAGATTTACGTCAATAGAAAATCTACTGGATATTTTTTGTTCATTCATTTTAATTCGTTTCAAGGAGCAGGGCCAGAGTAATATATCATTATTATTATTACGTAGCAAACCAAATAGATATATTTATAGATATACTTTATAGTAAACCATTAGAAAAGAAGTAGTTTCGAGAAAAAAAAAATTATAGTTTTATAATAATTTTTAGATATTAGGAGTATATAATAATAATAATATTAATAATAATTTAATAACATTATAGTTATCTCGTATGAATAATTTAAAACGGTACCACACCGATTTCTACATGTCACTTTTCCGCGTGCTATGTAGATGCGACTTCGTGTGGTCGTCATAATTTTAATAATATATAATATATGTAGAGCTGCCTCACTGCATCCGTCATTTTATATTACCTATATATAACAATATATATATGTATATATATCCGTATATTGTGTATATAGAGAGAGGGAGAGAGTGAAGCCGGAACCGGAACTGGACGCGATGACGTCGGTGGCGCGATCACGTGACGATTACGTGCGGCGCGGACATGAGGACCGCTATGGTGGCGGCCACCGTGAAGAAGGTGAATATGTACAGGCACATGCGGTCGACCACCATGGCCGCGAACTTCCAGTCGTTGGTGATCTCCTCGTCCTCCTCGTCCTTGCGCAGCTTGTCCGTGATCACCCGGAGCTCCTTGAGGATGAGCGACAGCTCGCGGTGCGGTCCTAGACACGAACTCGCCGCGGACGCCACCCCGCCGCCGCCGCCGGCCATCATCGCGTGCTGTTGCTGCTGCTGTTCGACCATGACGTGCTCGGGCATCGGCGCCACTTGGCTTCGGGCTCCCGGGTAGCTCCGGGTGGACGAGCGCAGGTCGTCGTCCAGGTCGAGCACGTTGGCCAGCAAGCTCCTGGACGATTTGGCCCGGAACTCCAGGTCGGGCAGGTGGTGGATGGACGACGCCGCCGACTTGTTCTTCGAGTCTGACTTGTTACCGTTGCCGGGCGGATCGTCGCGAGCCGGTCGGCTCATGCACAACAAGCACGGCATCCACACCAGGAACATGAGTTTCACCTGTTTAAACACACACACGCGTGTACGATTATACTGTTATATATTACATACTGTCGTGTTTTCGTCGTCGGCGTTGTCGAGGTCGATTTCGGGTATGTAGAATCACGGGAAAGTGTCAACAAAGGGGGGGGGCGCCCAACAGGAGCCAGGTAAATTGAGCCCGAAATACCGTTTTTGTGGTAAAACCGAGTCCCTCTGCCCCCCGGTTAGGTTTAGTTTCCAAAACGGCACATTTTCCTTCTCACTTTTACAGGCTTAGTACTATCTGTTACGTTAACATATAACTGGCGTGGTTAAAAATGATGTGCTTTTTTTGTTTTTAATATCGAATATAATTCACTACGCTGTACATAAAAATCACAATTAATTAAATATATAATATACAAATTCGAGTCAATTTTTTTTTAAATTTATTACTATTTATTGTTATTATGTTTATGGTAAAAATGTATTTGATATATTCTTAACGAATTCAAATCTTGAAATATTTTCATTTTCATATTTCAACATATTTTCTTGTCTCAAAAAAAATTGTTTTCTATTGTTATTTTTTTCATTTTAATTACCTACCTCATTGCTACGTATTTTTATGTATATATGTATATATATATATATCTATTTGAATGTATTTAAGTAAGCAAATCGGTAATCGATAATCACTAATTGGTGACTATAGTCACTTGTACAGTACTTATTGAATGAAGAGACTTTTTATTTTTAAGTAGGTACACGTCGTTATTTATAAATTATTCTTTCGACAAATATTTTTACTTGGGATTCAGTTTACCAGCAAGTTAAAGTTTTCCGGACTCAATTTACCTAGCCCCAATATCCACCCAATTATTTGGGACTCTGTTTACCACTCCCGGCCCAACATACTCTGTAGCGTTTTTAAAATGTAACTTTTCCATGGTTAATTTGTCTGTGCCTGAAGTGTTTTTTTTTTAATAATCATTATCATTAATATAATATAATTGTTTAAAAATTATCAATGCATAAAACAAATATCCCGATTAGGTAATATCCGTCTAACTAATGCTTAACATAGTTTACGTTCAGAGTAATCCATTTTAGATTCTGACCGGAGCTGAGTAATAAGTGTATTGATTTTACAATTATATGTGTGTACAGTGTACACGATTTATAGTAGGAAAAATACTTGGATATTTAATTTTGAGGATGATTTCTTGAAACGAATTGGATCTAGTCAGTATTTCTGGGAAGTGAAAATTGAAAATTCTTAGTACTTTTCAAAATGATTAAGAAGTTAAAATTGATGGACAAATTGGAATTTTAAGCAAAATCAGTTATTGACAAAATCTTCTTATTTTGCTATAATTTAAAAACGAAACGTTGCTAGTATCGGATTCCTATCTTGGAGTCTTCGAGTCTACTACCCAGGATGAGTTAAATCCTTAGAAAGAACCAGCAGCTGGCTAGTGTTAGTAGGTACTTTCAAATTTTTCGACGTCTGTCTTATTTGTAATTAGTGGTATTGTGTTACTACTGCAAATTGAGTCTCTATATTTAATCATATTACATAATAAAGCTCGGAAATGATGTAACCACGATACGATAACTTATGTGACCATTCTACTTGGTGATCAAATTGTGAATTTTAGTATCTCATGAACAGTTCTGGGAGAGGGTGAGCTATTTGTTATATAAGTTATAATAAAGATGATGGAACCTTTGTACGAGATCTATAACGTCTAGGTACTTGAAATTTTTTTTAAGCTATAAGGATTGATTAGTTATATATATATTGTGTAATACAAACTATATATAATAATAATGTATATTTCATTAAAAATAATATAATTTAATTTCGTGCGCTGTTAGTGTTGGTATTTAAATTGTTCAATTTACTGTAAAAATTCAATTTAATTTATTAATATATATAATTTATTATTATTTTTTTTTCATATTAATAGTTGAAAAAATTATATTTTCAATAAGTGGTGGTTATTATATGCGAATTTTATTTTATTTTCTTTGTAAAGGCTAGAATAATGTTGACCTATTCGTTTTTTGATGGATGAGCGTGATTATTTGGCATAATTTTATAATCTCTCTGAAATGCTATAAAATAAATTAACGATTACTTATATTATTATATCTGTATCATAGAGATCGAAAATACAGTTAAAAATAGAAGACTCTAATACGTTTTGTTGATTATCAAAATTTTTGATTTTTGTAACATACCTACTTCAGATCTTTCTTTACCTTGATATTAAATCTTCTTTCATGATATTATGTTTACTGTATTTTTATCGTAACGAGACTATTTGTGTATACTGAGCATAAATAAAATTATAAACTATGATTTAGTAAATGATGATTTATTTTTTTATGAAAATATATATGCCACAAACATTTAATAAAATAATAAATAAAATACAATAAAATAATGAGTCTTTGAGCTTTTGCGGGTGCCTTTGAATACGAGGTTTATTCATTGTAACTTATATATTTTTTTTTATAAAACTGAATTTTAACTCTGAACGATGAAATATTTTAATAGAAATAAACGTGTTACGATTTGTGTATTTGCACGTTAGATAGACAATTGTGTTACACATATGCGACGAAAATATCATTTATTAATTGTTTTAAATATAATCGATAAATACTATATACTAAATACTAATATTTTATATATAACTTAATTGAAACAATATTTTTATGCAATACTACGTATGTTATGCAAATCTGGGGATAAATAAAAGTGAGGTTTAAACAGCTGGATAATTTTTAATTCAATATTAAGTTTTTTTTTCCTGAAATATTTTAAATCAAACATTTTTAATATAATAATTATACTTAGATTATGGTTATTATTGAGTTTTTACTTCATTCTTGTGTTGTGTTGGTTTTTTGTTGTCTCAGTTAGTATTTAATATTTGTATTATTATAAAATAAAATGTTATAAAATTGTAATTACCCATTTGGACATAACGTGAGTGTCCGCATTACGGTGGTGATAATTCAGGATCATGATTGTAGACACGACTGAAGATGCAACCATGAACATGATACAGTTGAAATAAGTACCTATAGGCCGCAGGAACGCAATAAAACATAAATTAATAATCGTCGCATTGGTATTCATTTTTTTCCATTGTTTTTAAAGCATCGTGCGTTCATGTTTACTATGTGCAAAAAATGTGATCTAAATTGTGACTTCGAATGTCAATCAAGATTAAATTTAAAATGCATTATACATTTGTATGATCTAATGTACTTATTGTCTTTAATATTTTATTGAAATTAAATTTGAAAATATAATATAATTCCAAGTCACTGTAGAATTCATAAGTGGATTCTTGTAAAAACAAATATCATCTATTTTGAAATGTAATGACCGAGGAAGTAAAAAGTGTTCTAATCAAACTACATAGATAATAAATTGTAAAATAAAATCAGACATAAACAAGACAGGGTTGTATATTTAAGACAGACAGATGTAAAGTAATGTACTACTCATGCAAGTAATACAATAATTATCGTAACATTCGTAACTATTTTTATATTTTTAATTTAATTTTTGATAAACGATCAAGTCTTGTTTAAATCATCATCATTAATAATGAACACTTTAGACCACGGATGATTATCAATTGAAATTTTTTTATTTTCGTTGACGATTTATCATCTAGCGAAGTACTTTTCTTTTGATTTTAGTTGATGAATTAAACAAAAGTATCTATACAAATTCCCTTAGTTGTATGTTAGATACACGTTTATAAACATAAAAAAAATTAAGACTTGTCCACATGCAATGACGCGTTTTTAGCGCTTTTACGTATACTGTATACATATTAATAATAATAATAATAATAATAATAATAATAATAATAATATTAATAATCATAATAATAATTATTATTTTGAACGCTTATTGATTTAATAATTACATTTTTATATTATATTGTCACATAATATAAATATATTGTTTTAAAATGTTATATATGATAAAGTAGAATAATTTTTAAAATTATGTTAATTGTGGTTGCTGCGTGATGTCGATGAAACAATGATTTATTGCTACAAACATAATCCCAGCTTATAAAAAAAACAGAATACAGTAACAATAAAATCGTATATGAATTGAATATTGTTAATACATAAATCAAATAAAACAATGCAGGTAAAAAATTAAATATACCCATACGGTTTGAAGGCATTTTTTACCTTTTTCCTTGTAAATCAGTTTTGTAATAATTAATATAAATAGTGTTTTGTTTTGGGCTTAGTGATGACATATTGGTAACTTTACTGGACGAAGTATAAAACTACTGGCCAGAATACGATTGATTTTGTTTATCGTATTAAACTAATGTCTTAACAACTATTACTTTATAAATGTATAAATATTCATACTAAAAATATATATTTTTCGTCCAGACTTTAAGTTAAATCCAAATACTCAAATAATAAATTATAAACCAGAATTACAACAGCCATGAACTTATAATATTATCTTACATTTTTGTTATACCTTAATTTTTATCACCGACATAATTATTTAATACAACTTGAGCATCAAAAATAGAGTAAAATGTATTTAAATATATGTTTTATAAAAGAAAAACCAAAACAATAATATAAAACATCAAACTAATAATTTGTACGTAATTTTTAAATTATTAATAGTTTACACAAAAACTTCGCTAGATGTTTAAAACGGATGTACAAACGACATACGTATGTATATATTCTTTCTTTAGAAATAATTACACAATCAAATCATCTATGGTCTTAAGGTAATCATAATTTAAATGACTTATACAAATCGGAGTTAAAATAACTTATTATTTAATCGTTTCTATTTTCATTAAAAAAATTATTGGTTTTAAATTAATTGTATTTTTTAAATATTGTACATTTTTAATGGCGGGAAGATTACAGTTCTTAACGCCTTTTAGTTTTATGTTTTCTTTTACTTGACGTAAAATGTATTTATAATATGTATATATATTTATTTATTTTTAACCGATTTGCATGAAGTCATGTGTATAATTAGCTAAATAATTTTTAAGAAACTACCGGCTTTGTTACTTGGAGGCAGAGGGGCCCACAAATATATTATAATAGTAATATATATATGATTGATTAAACATTTTGTTTTTTTAATTAATATTTAACCATTTTTTAATTTGTGAAATAAACAAATATTGTTTAATTTACAATACGAATTGGTTAATATTTATCTTTGACGCGGCAACATCGGTTTAATCAGTTTTATTGTTTTCACACAACATTGAGAGAAAATAATAAAATAAAAAATAAAAAAATAAAATCAATAAATAAATCATAAAATGAGAAAGAAGAGGAAGGAAATAGTGAAATAATCGTGTGATAAACATTTTTAACGTAAAATGATAACAAATAAAAATAATATTAACATTTTTTAATAAAAAAAATGTACGTTTTACTTTATATATAATGATAATATATTATATAAAAATGAATGAATAAATAATAATTATACTGATTTGTAATAAACTAATAAAATTTTTTTTTTCAATTCTTTAATTATATTAATTGTTTAACTTTTGAAAATCAATAGATCACTGGTGCAGTCTGCAATATCACGTCATCTGGTACCTTGTTTCAGTTTTAATAGTGTGGTGTATAAACTGAACAGAAACAAAATGTAGAGAAAATGACAAATAAAAATAAATTAACAATTATAAAACTACTATAATGAGTGAAATAAAAAATAAAAAAATAAATAATAATAATAATAATAAATAAAACATACTGACACGTATTCATGATCACACGAACAAAACTGTACATTTTTTTAAATGTTTAGTAGTGTATATTAATATATAAGCATGTTATGTTTATGCATATATATTTTAATATACGTATTTATTTAGTTGTAGATTTTTTTTAAAATTATTATTTAAAATTCGCACGGTTTTCTTTCTTATTTAGTTTTTTTCTGCTTAAATGGTTTATCGGACAACTGAGAGCAGAATGTCAAATACAAATACGAATGCACAATGAAACACGGTGACGATCAAGTAGTTTACGAAACATAAACAAAAAGATAGCATGCTATAGAAATGTTTGTAATGATGTTGAAGAAATATGATGTTTTTTTGTGTTTTTGTATTTATGTACATTGTACAAGCGTTTTCGGCTTTTCGCAAAGAAAATTGATAGTTGTAAATAATTTATTTTGTATGTGTTTTGTGATTTCAATGTTTAGATAACCATATCGCTATGAACTTAGAAGGAAGATCCCTCTACCTGAAATGCTGAATCTGTACGGTATAAAAGTGATTTTAGGACGTATGATAGGTACTGTATTATTTAATAATTTTAATTTTTATAAATATTTTGACTAGGTAGTCTATTTAACCGAGTGTTGTGAAAATAAAAATGCAGTTAAATTATTTAATCTTAAAAATAAATTTCCATTTCAAAAAGTTATTCTTATTTCTAGTTATTTTTTTCAAGTTTTTAAAACAAATAATTTAAAAATTATAGGATTCCCTTCCTCCCCTTACCAACTCACATAAAAAAAAAAAAATTTTTATATTTTTATATTAAGATTTTATATCTTAGAAATTTAATTTATTGATATGATTATTCATTAGTCTATTCAAGAAATGATTTATCTATTGTTCATAGCGTTATGGTTTTATTGTTCATTCAGACACAAAATACCTTAATTTTGATTATTTGAATTGTTTGTGTTGTTGCAAGTGTGTTGAATGTGTTATTTTATATTGTATGTACGAGAAAACAGAGAAAGTAAGAGCAAGCTGAGCTGAACACAAACCACAAAATTCCGCAAAACATGTATATGTATAATGTATATATATTAAAAAATATACATATATAATTATATATATACATAATTTTAAATATATATTTATATATATATATATATATATACGTGTGATTTATTTAAATGGAAAAAATCAAAATGAAAACTCGAACTAGGTTATGGTTACACAGCAATAGATGGATGTATACATACATATATGTATATATATATATATATAATATATATTATATAATAGTATATGTATAAATATATATAAATACAAGTAGAAAAACAGTGTTTAAAAATATGTATATAAAATATGAAACATAATTTATATAATTCAATATAAATATAATATGTATATAAACATATATATATATATAAATACATGTATGTATAGTATGTATAATGTTTATATTATGCACATATAAACCTATATATATGATTAAATACATATTTATATATTTATATATAAATATTAAATTGTTCCTAATACGACATGTATTTATTTGTTTTTATTTTTAATTTTGCCTGACCTAGTAAGGGGATAGCTTCAGATGTTTGTGGTAAGGCATCGGCTATCATGAGTGAGAATACGGACAGTGATAGGAGGATTGTCACTCCTGAAACAACATAAATGCCAAACACCACACATTCCATTAAATAATAATAATATTAATAATAACAATAATAATAGTAATAATAATGATAATAATAATAATAGTAATAATAATACAAAAAATAAAATAAAAATAATAAAAATAAAAATAACAATAATAATAATAATTATTATAGTGATAATAATAATTACAAAATTAAATCAATGATAACGTTTTAGGTATAAGTATAGGCTAACGGTGACTAAAAAAAACAGTAATAACTAGTGGACGAAAATTCGAGTACCTACTAGTATAACGATACAAACAGTCGTGTACGACAATTTATATTTTGCATAATCTTTTGTACCTATGTGTTGTTGATGAATACAATTTAATTTTAATACATGTTAATAACTTATACCAATATTATATGAACAGTATACAGCGGTAGTGTTGAAATGAAACCGAAAATAAACTCGAACAAAACAGCTAACTACACGGAAACTACAAAAATACAATTACGTATGTGCTCACTGGGTTTTTGTTTCTCAGGTCACTTAACATGGAGAAATATGTTTCAGTCGTTATTTTTTATTACGGTTTTTATTAATAATTTTTTTACGATAAGTATTTTCTTCTGGAGACCAGGTTCAAAGGGTGAAATAAAATAATACAGTGCTGTTTATGGTATATATTATTATGATATACGTTTAATGCGATCCCGTTAACTGTTTTACGTATATGTCTTAATAGTTAGCAACAGAATGTCATTATTCAGGGATCCTATATGTGTGTGTGTATATATATATATATATATGTATGTATATATATATATTTATATCGATTGAAATTCTAAAATAGTTTCATCGCATATTATTTGCCTTTAAAAAATATATTATAAAACCTGGCACCTGCGTCTTATAAGATGCAACGTTGTTGTTTTAAAATTTAATGATAATTGTGTGATAAGAAAAAGTAATATTTTTACAGTGCATATAAAAAAAAAAAATGATATTATTATTGCTTTAAATTGTATTAACACTAATTAAGCGAACACTGAATTTGGTAGAAAGCTAAAGGACTCCACACTCTAAGGTTTAAGATGTTTATATGTCCAAATACAAAAACATTTTAAACAATTGTTTTTTATGTAATAAATAATAAAAAATATATAAAATAAAAATAAAGATCAATACATGCATTATTATGATGATTACACGATATATGTTTATCGATCTTGTACAATATATTGTGTATACTATGATGTATATATATATATACCTATGAGTATATTATATATACATATTACATATTATATATATATATATAATATTATATATTATACATATATAAAAGTAAGAATTTATAATATGTGTACATAGGTATATATAGTATATTTATCTCGATTGGAATGTTATATGTTTATTGGGCTAGTGGTAGGTAGTTCTCGAAGAGAGGACTTGTGGTTATAGGTGATGATCGTGAGGTAGTGGTAATGTGGAGGTATAATGGAAATCGTGGTGAACCGGCGAGTGGGAGGTATATAAGAAAATGTACATTATCATCCGGACGATATGAAGCCCGCACAGGTTTATTATTCTTTTGAAACCACTAAATTGCATCCCCACGGTGACGGTTTCTGCTGTAGTCACGGCAATCGGGATGTTCAGTGTGTTAAGTGTGCGCGTTTGAAAGCGCATTCTAAAGCGTATATTATATATATATATATTTTCATCTATACATTTGCCGAGAAGTGTGTGTGTGTGTGTGTGTGTGTGTGTGTGTGTATGTATGTGTATAATGTGTATGTGTATGTATTTTGTATATGTGCGTATATTGTGCATTTGTGTTTTTGAGGGTGTATCCCGAGCATTACTTTTCTAACCAACTATATCTAAAATAGGCACTAAGCGCTCTAAATGACATAACATGGTTTCATACACGTACAATTTAGTATATGCATTCAATAAAATTTATTTTTCATTTTTGCACGTGCAGTAGGTATGTAATAATATTATAATTTGTAACATTATACATACAAAAATCATCTATTTATTTAATTTTTCTCTATACCTATTATAGTATATAATATTATGTATGTATATTGTGTTTTTATACATATATCTATATAATATAAATATGTATAGGAGGAAAATAAAAATATTGTGACGGGGCCGAATGAAAAAGGAAAACAAAAACCCGTGACCGTTCATTTGAGTTCTATGTATTCATATTTTTTTTATGAAAAATAATAAATAACAAAAATAATAAATAAAATAATAATAATAATAATAACAACAATAATAAAAGTTGTGTTTAAACAAAGCGTTTTAAGTCTATACAAGTTAGATATTTGATGAAATTTATTCTTAAATAATTAGACTAGACAGTTGATTTTTGAGCAAAACATTGTTATATTCCCACAGAATAACACCTACAGTTCTAGAATATGTTATTATTATAGTTAACAAGCATATTTATCTAATATCTAATAAGCATTTGTTATATTGTTTTATTTTGGCCGTATCAAAATAATTTAAAAAAAGAAAAAAAATACTTGACACTATGTGAAGCCTCCAAGCAATTTGTGACCGAAACTAAATTTTTTTTAACAATAATAATATATTTCTTTTTTTTTGTATTATTGCGATGTTTATGGTACGTGTTAAATTTGATTTTTATTAATTGAAGTCCCCCAATTGTTGCACCCCTGCCATCCAAGTACAAATCCTTAAACAGGTGCAAATAATAATAATAATAATAATAATAATAATAATAATAATAATAATAAAAACAACAACAACAACAACACAAAGAAAAATAACAAACTTTTAATTTGATTATACCTATCAGTGGTAACTCAGAGGCAGGTGGCATTGTTTCGCACACCATATTTAGGAAGAATGTAAGCGATAGCAAAACCGTAACTCCTGTTCGCCAACATCAAAAAAATATATTAATTATAATTTTAATAAATTATTGAAAAGAATACATATTATTTGCAAAAAAAAAATGTATAATATAAATTAATATAAAATGTCATTGTTTACAACACGGTTTATTAGCTGAAAATGTGTATTTTGTCAATGTAATTATGGGAACCTGGTCTCCAGTTCCTCTCGAGCTAAAATATATTTGATAAGTATATTGTTATTTTATTTTTAATATCATATAATTTGCTTGCAACGTAACATGATTTCTTTGTGACAATAATAATACAATAGAAACATAATGGATATGTTCAAAATCTATTAAAATAATTAGCACAAACACAATTTTTTTCAGCTTTAAATTTCCATAATAACTAATATTAACTTACATTACTTTCAAAAATTATTTATATAAAGAACCACATAAATATTAAAGAAAAATTCACTCAAACACCTAATTTAAAATAAAACTATCGTTCGAGTTATAGAATTTTTAAGAAATTGTTTGAAAAAATGTATAACGACTTGTCATTTTGTTCAACAGCCTGCTCCAATCGCTATCACGTCGAAATTTCTTTTAAATATTTATACACGTTTTCAGATAACTAATTTGGGTAATAGTTGAAAACTTCACTCCTTAAATAATTTTTACATTTTATGGAATTAAAATTATCATAAAATAATTTAATAAAATTCATGATTGAAGCGTCTATTTATTAAGAAACATACAAAATGTAAAATTTGATTTAGTTTGAATTTAGTATACATGAAAATAAAATAAAAAATATATTAATCGAGATCAGTGTTTAACAGACTTATTACTTGATAAATGCGACAATAATAATTTTATATATTCATAAATATATAAGTATAGATTTATACTTTTGCTGATTAATTGAATATTGATTGTACCTAAATTGATATCACATTTTGATTTAAATCCTTCCAGAATAACATTCTATATCTTGGCATTAAAATAAAATATTGATCATATCTTTTTCTCAAATAGTTTATTTTATGAATACTTGTATACGAGTAATGTATATTATGTAACTATGTACATTGCACATTATAATAATATGGTACTAAAATATTTAATTGGAGTTGCTTAGTATCTATATGGATGATAGATTCATTCGGAAATTCATTTATATTAAAATGAAATATTTTCTGTCAATATAATAACCTACTACGCAGTCATTAAAATAAAAAAATAAAATAAAAAATAAATAAAATAATAATAATAATAATAATAATAATATTAAAATAAAATAAATCATAATAATAATAATAATAATAATAATAACAACAAAACATATAGAGTACTTAACATTTTTGACCTCAAATGTGTTTGTGAAAAAATACAATAATATTTTTACAATATATGTATATATATATATTTATATAAATTCATATATAATGAAAAAAAATATACTCGGTGCGTTTCGATTACCAGTGTGGTTGTTTTGTGTGCCCTCCTTAGCCAAGTCGTGTGACCACGAAAAAAATGTTTATATAATATGTTATTACAATATATTGTGTATATAATATACGTATAGATTTTCGCATAAAACGAGTACGTATATTGTATACAAAAATGCTCAGTTGGCCGTGCGTTACCTAAAAGAGGAACTGCGTCCGAAGTAGCCGGCATTGTCTCGGCCACCATGTTTAGAAAAACGGTCAACGACAGGAGAATCGTTACACCTTTAATTAAAACATTTATATTTACACGCCTATTATGGTAGATTGACAAAACAAAAAAATAATAATATTAAATAAAATGATAATCATAGTAATATCGTTTCCCCGACCGCCCATAATCTGCAGAGTATACGTCTCGTCGGACCGCGGTTACCGCGGTTCGTTTCGTATGAACCAGGTACACAAGTATAGTATTGAATTGTTACATTATATACAGACATATAAATACATATACATATTATATATTATGAATTATAATAATAATAATAATAATATATTATTATAATAATAGTCTGGTCGTGTCATCGACGTCGCCAAAATATTTTAATATTATTGTCGGCACGACTACACGTCTTGTCGCACGCGCTTTGTGTACGTAAATGTGTGATTGTGTTCATAATATGTTTATCAGTGAGTTTGTTTGAGTTGTGTGTGAATGTGACTGTGTGTAAACGTTTGTTGGTGTACTTATGTTTATGTAACGTTTAAGACTGTGTACGCATGTAGGTACCTAAGGTCATTTTCTCGCCACAATCTGAGGGCAGCGTGAACCCGAGCATGGCCATAGCGGCCAGTGTTACGCTCGGCAAAATCAGGTTGACGATGTAATAAACTGTTCTGCGCCGAACGTATATGGTAAACGTGATATCCACATACGGATTCGGACAACAAGAGTAGTTTCTCAAGCTCCTCGTAGCTTTCCGGCCTGTAAAAAACTGATGTAAACAAAAAAAAAAAAAAAAAAACAAAACAAAAACCAAACAAACAATACGGATACCGCGAAAATCGTAGAGTTTAACGCTTCCAAAATAAAATACACACACATACATATCAAAACGATTGCGAAGTAAAAACAAAAAAAAATATTCGCATATATTATGTGTATGCAAAGTGTGAATAACGGTTTTTTTCACTATATATCTCGCGATTATTTCATCTCTCTCGAGCATTATTACCACCTTCTACACATCAAAAAACATTATAATATAATATTTATTTGTATTATATACGCAGAAACAAGCTCTGTAAATCGAAATTGGACAGTGTGATGCGTATGCTATTTACAAGAAGCGAACGTATATACCCTGCAGTCTTATTACCTAAGTATGACGACTCTTACTCTCATTATAGCCGGATCGTATGTTTTTATCGAGGACGCATCATTCATTTAATTATTTATCGTTATAATGTTGTCACTGCAGTTTTTGTGTTATGCTTGTTTACGTTATCTCCGTCACCATTGCACTGTATAGACGGACAGAACGAGATAATTTTTCTACGAGTGCATTTTCAGGTGCATTTTATTGTCATATAGGATCGGAACAATCGATAATACAATGTCCGACAATGATGTAACGAAACACGGAATTATAGTGAAATCGATGTTATTAAACTTTTGTGGTGTGATTTATCACATGACTCGAAACGACTAAAGTCCTGCTGATGAATATCAAACTGCAGTAAACCATAGTATGAACAAAAATATTTCAAACATTAATAATTAATCACGTCCAAATAATGATTTTAGCAACACAATGTTTGGTTTTCTTTTTTTTTTTATCGACGTATCTAACATTGTGAATAAGTTATTAATTCGATTTTGGTTGATTCCGCGTTATTATTGTATAATATTATAATACGACAAAAGACGCTCGTAATAATGGAAAAACAACTGAAGGTCGTGGTTTTGGTTAAACTCGATTAATGGTCGATTAATGAAAAGCGCTTGATATATATTGGGAATTGAAAAAAGTTAGTTACCCAACTAAAAGGACACGGTTTTTACTTTGAGTCCAATTACATAATTATTTTTAAAACTAAATGTTTATTTATAAGAAGTTTGTCGAGAGAGACGTAAAAATAGCTGAAAAAAGTTCGTAATATATTGATTAGTTTAGTAATACCTATATTATTATGTTAACACACACATTTCAATAATTATAACGTTATACTGATAACGTTGCACTAAATATATATTATAATATGTATATTGTATACCTATATTATTATGTTACACTTAAGACTAAAAACAAAAACCCCTGTGTCATAAACAACAGACATTGCACAATGGGACACTTTAAAAAGTTGTATAAACATAAATAGTTATTTATTATTATATTACTATACGATTATTAATTTAATTTCGTTTACCTAGAGATAGTTTTTCGCCACAGTCCGGCGGTAGAGTAAATCCTAGTACGGCCATAGATGCAATCAACACGCACGGGACTATCAGGTTGAAAAAGTAATACAGGGTGCGCCTTCTAATTAGGATGGAAAACGTTATGTCTATGTACGGTTCGGGGCAGCAACTGTAGTAGATCACATTGCGCTTTCCGGGAACGCCTGCCAAAAGGAATAGTTATGTGTGAAGGAAAGCAATTATTAAAAAATAAATAATTAAACACAATTATCATTGTTATAATATTATCATCGTTACATTCACGACATTGTGTTATTAAACACGCTGGACCGTCGCTGTATTTAGAAATGAGTTTGAAATGTTTATAATTTAAATATGTATATTATACGCAGGCATCACTACATTATTATAAACCACCTACTTACACTGCTGTACCTAATCGTGTACTGCTTTACGCCCGCGCCTACGCTCTAATCTATCAGTAAAACGTCGAGGAGAGGAAGTGTACCTATATTGTTTTCTTCGAGTGAACATCATACTACGAGATTTTTCTTTTTTTCTTATATCCACTGTATAAATCATGTGTCTTTTCTTGGATGTTTTGCATACGTGCGTGAAATACTCAACTTAGGTAACATACGATATTACGATTTGACCTGTACATTTTCAACGGAGATTTCAACAGGTCTTCGTTGATTCACCACCCACTCAGTCACTGTATATTTATATTTAATATTTAGGGGTATTAACGGCGTATTAAGACATTATGTCAGGGAAATAGTTCTACAGGAATTCCAAAGGTCGAAAACATTATGAATAACGATTTTAAACAATAATTTTTATATTCAAATAGAAAACATGACGAATTGTTTTAATTCATTAATTTTATTGATTACTTAAGTAGTTTGTAATCTAGCTATAGTATTTTTTGCTTTTGACTAAATGACAGTAGTTGAAACTTGAAAGTATAAAATATATGGGACGCGATTGAAAAATATTATGAATTGTTAAAATATGTGTATAAGTATTTTTTTTTTTTTATTGTCGTGTAGTGTTTGGAGTGCTATATTGAAGTTTTCAATATTAACCATAACAGTAAAATACAATTTGTAATACTATGGTACATTTTTATATCTATATTATAAGTTAGTATTGTCATATTGATCAAATGTTTTTTTTACGTCGTGTCAATAGTAAATATTTATGGTAAAGGTGAAATATTTTGATCGCAAATTAATTTAAAATATTTTTATATTATTTTATCTTGATAATGATCAATACAATAGAAATCTCATTAAATACAATAGTGAAGCCAATTTTGATGAACTCAATTTATCGTGAGGATATATTTCTGGTTACAAACATAGTGAAATATAAATTACAAACAATGAAAATTGTAAATATAATAAAAATATATATTTAAAAACATACATAGGTATCGATGAGAAATTAAAAATGTACCAAGTATATGAATAAAATAAAAAATAAAAATCTTAATAAACGATAAACGTTATAAAATGATATACAGCTTAGACGGTCCAGATGTTATTATAGTTCATTTACAACATTAATATTTATTTGTATGATTTAATTGTTTTTTAAGTGAATCAATACTTTTGTGGTAAAAAAACACATTAAAAACAACAGTCGTGTGTCAAAATGTCATTATAATAAACATATTATAATAGCACATTGGGTAATATAGAGGTGGAAAATATAAATGAGGTGATCCATTAATTTGTTCTAAACGATAATAAGCATTAGACGACTACAGTTTAACAACTTAAACTGTTGCGAAATACAAATACAAGTATTATACTAAACGCAATGCTTCACAAGAAAATCTCTGTGAAAATATTACCTATTGTTTTATATTGAAATTAAAATTATTTCTACTATTTTAATATAAGATATATTGAACGTGTATAACTTTCAAACATAATCATTTTGTAAAATTTGAAATAAAACGTTTTTATTTTTGTTTGGAATTCAGTTAACTTTAAAATAAATAATATATAAATCCAAAAACTGATAAAGAATTACTAAAATCACGAATAAATAAGTCTATTCTAAATTTATAACCTGAAAGGTTTATTACAATTATTATATATATAAGTAATAAAGTTTCTAATATAATGGATCACCGTATTGTATAATGATATATAAATACACACAAGTAGCACAAAAAAAAAAGAAAGCTGTTTAACTAATTAGATGCAATGATTATTAAAATCAAATAAACGTGCAAAAAATTAAGAAATATAGAATAATGTACATTAAATCTAAACGGTGTGTCCAGATGTATTTCTAACGTGTTGTTTTAATTTTATTTCAATGCTATATTTCGTGGTCTAATAACAACAAAAAATGTAAAATTACGATCGAAATAATAAGCTAATTAATTAGGTATAGATACCTAAACTGTTTACATGTTTAAGTGACTGTCACACAAATAATGTGTTGTTTATTCATCAATTCAAGGTCGATGAGTACTAATATCAATATGCGAGTGACGAATTCAAAATAATATATCCTAATATTTAAAAAAAAATATTTTGTTATTATTAATCATTGGAAATTGATTTTTGATTAATTGTAATGATTAGTATGATAATGTGTACGAGTAAGATATCATGTTAAAGTAAGTTATAAAAATAATGAAAATAAGTATCATTCCTAGAACAAATAATAACAGTTTGATTTTGTAAGTACAGGGAATTGTTTTCAAATTTATTGAGTTTAATAATATGATGTGTACCATAATAACAGAAAATGTTGAACTTAATTGAATTATTTGATACATTTGATAAAAAAAAATATATATTATATTATTAAAAGATAGAATAAATTCAATTCTTATGTACTTTAGGGATTATGAATTTACAATCATTCAATTGAATTTGCCACTCATCGTGTTTAATACCTACTCTTGTGAGTATCTACACCATGCTTTTTAAATCGATGTGATTCTGTGCTAATATGAAATAGTATTTTATACAATTTTTTTTAAATTAAATGTTGTGTTTTGGATTAGATATATTTAAAAATATTTTAATCACCAGTATATTACTGTATAATTTGTTCAGGATATTTGGAATCAGAGGAAAATGTATTCTTAGCCAAAGGATATAATTAGCAAGTATTCCCATCAGATGATGATTGATCAATATTTTTTTTCTGTGAGTAATATTTTATGTTTGTATATATACATATATATATATATTTTTATTACTACCTTATCTTCACTTGGAATGTATAAATAAAATGGAACAATGCTTCGTTGTAGGCTGAAATTCAAATGAATATTTTGTACCCTTTTTATTTATTATTAAAATTTCTATTTTTATTAAGTGGTAGTAAAATAATTTTACTTATTGATGTAATAATTGGAAACAAATTTGATTTCGTTTGAAAACTATCGAAATGGGATATATTTCTTTTGGTTACATTTGTGTATTCAAAATAAATGATACTGTAAAGTATGTGAAAAAATATTTTTACATTATGCCAAATAAGTTATATAATATATTATAACATATACATAAAGTATATCCAACAAAAAATTCCCTTAAAAGTATAACTGTGTGTCTGTGTGTAGTCTATTCCATTCGTTCTTTACCATAATACCTAAAACTATGTGTACATGTGCTTTGATGTGTTTTGTGTGGTTTATATTATTAGATAGATTTTTTCACTATATTCAATTGAAAACTATTTACATCAAAGTATTAGATTTAAATTTATGATAAATGTAAAGACTAAAGGTAACTGAAACTCGAGAAATAACTGAACGTTGAATTGTATCTACGCACAAGAGATTATAAATTATTATAAGTATGCTTAGTGCTTACTACTTTAATAATTTATGACAAAATTATGACTTATATATTACTGCATCACACATAAAGTGATTATATTACTAAGTTTTATTGTAGATGAAGTACCTATTTAAAATTTTTACACAATAAGCTTTGTGTTTTACACTAACAAAAATATATCAATTCATAAAGGATATTTGATTTTTTTTAAATTTGTTAATAATATCAACAGATAAAAAATATGTTGAAAGTTTAAGTAATTTAATTTAATAAAGAGTTTCAGTATACCCAAATAAATAAAAAAATAAAAAAAAATTTATTAAATTGTAATGAATGAATAAAAATTAAGTATCTAAATTTTGTATTTTAATCACTACATTGATAATATTAAATGTAATATGTATCTAAATGATGCTATGATAAACCAATTTTATAGGCTAATTATTAATGATCTACCTAGAATAAATGTTGATATTAGAAAAATATAAAAAAACTAATTGGTTATAGTTTCTATGTATGTACATGTATAATAATATTATAATATTGTGGTTTTTTAAGAGAAATTAATATACAATATAGAATACATTAATACAATGATATTTCAATGTGCAATAGACAATTATTATGAAAAATTAAATTATTTATTAACTAAACCACCAGTATATTTCTCTCAAAAAACCACAAGTAGACCTAAAATGATATATTAGTTAATAATTAGAAATGTTACAAATAAAAACAATTCAAAGCTGTTTAAAAAAATCATTTCCTACAACGATTTTTTGTTTGCTCACCAAGCAGGTCCCATTCACCATTAGTAATAAAACCACTGATGTCTCCTCCATTATCATCTTGGAGTTGAAGGTCCAACTAAAATAGATAATAAAAACGATTTTATTAGCAAAATAAAGCTACTAAAATGCATCGTATATGTAATTAGCGTCATAATTATAATATCTACATATTCTTTAGATTGTTAAAAAATCTGAACCATCAGAAAACCAATTAAATTTATTCATCATATTTACCCTATTTTCTATTTTATAGACACAAGGATAGAAATAAAAAAAAACTTTCCCCCGTGAAAGTGGTGAGGTAAGCTATTGTTTCACGTTTTCAACATTGTACATTATACAGTCGATAATTTTTAATACATTAAATGCTTAATAAATACGATGGACGCTTACATACGTTTAATTACGTTAAAATAGTTGTGACCACACGAAAACTAGCCGGTCATTTGTCGCGTTCGATGAAAATAATATTATGACGGACGGAATAAACGAAACGCCGCGAAATTGTTTCGGTGAAAAACGATATAGTTCTAAACCGTGTTCGGTGGAGTTTACCTGAAATCCGTCGTATGTCCAACTGCCAAATTTCATATCACACTTTTGATCGTCGAAGGGGAACCACGTGATATCGATCTTGCACGTACTCTTGAATATTCCCGGTGGTATGAATACACAGCTACCATTGCTGTTTACTACCACGTTGGTTGCGTACGTGCCGTCGAAACCTTCATCAGCGCTAAACACACAGTTCAGAGACAATTTACACACCGGTGTGATATATAATATTACGTACATAGTTAAAAGTTTTTCAAAATAACACTTTTGAATAGCACGGGAAATACATATTTATTTATTTGGCGAAAAGTAATTGAAATGATTTTATGTTTAGTTTTGTTTGTTTGTTTGTTTGTTTGTTTGTTTTTTCGACATATAACAATTAATATTGGTTTCAGACAATAAAATTGCAGTTGAATCAGTTTGAAAATGTATTTTGTTCAGTAATAGGAATTGCCGAATTGGATTATTAATTATGTATTCGTAATATCGTTTTACAGATTAAAAGTTTAAGCGTAGCTATATCACACATGTGTGAATATGGGTTTTAAATTTACTACAATAATATATTAATATCTCATTTATCCCTAATAACTGTAGTACCTACAGGTATTGATTTAATCAAACGACCCATTTGATATTATGTAATTAGACATTAGGTATCTTTTTCATTGACGTTTTAAAATAAATGAAAATTAGTGAATACATTATTTATTATTGGATAAGCAAATTAATTTAATAAGACTTAAATTAAAATTTATTGAATATAATAGTAGTTCCAGGAATCATTCAAGAGCAAGGATGTGGTTAATAATTATAATATATCAAATACAACTAAATAAAATTGTCATGATCATGATTTTTAGTATTTTTAACTGACTGAAATAAATGCTTACTTTATACTATCTAATAGTTGGTCGCTCGTTCTACAGATTTTTAGAGAAGTTTTGTTTTATTTATTCATATTTAATTTGTAATATAATATAATGTTAATGTAATTTCTATTTCTATTTAGACGTTTAGTAGAAAGATTTTATTGTATAATGAAATCCCAGTAATAATTTAACAGTTTTTAATACAATAATAGTCAAGATTAGTTAATAAGTTCACTATTCAAGATTAAAAATAAAAATAAATACAGTTAAATAATTATAATAATAAAAGCATTCGTCATTGTAAAACTAACAAAATATTTGAAAACGGTCAATAACTTCATATCTAGTTTGTTTGAATGTCATAAATTATGATTACAATTTTGCATTTAGTACAATGTTTCTTCTGTTATTCTATTTTTCAGCCACAATTTTAAATTACTTTAGTATTACATATTTTAATAAGATCTTATAGGGACGTTTATTTAATATATGTCACGGTGTCTCGATCAAATATTTCTCATAATTAATTTATCAATTACTTACAATTTATATGCCATAGTTCAATTTATACATATGTTTAAACTAATAAATGTATATGCCTTTGATGTTCACTATTTATCTATATTACAATATGACGTATGGTGGAGGGGATAGTTACCCTATCAAATACTACTTTTTTATGATCCACCACTGATTAAATATTTATTCAATTGATTAATTTTAATAGCAAGTGATTGCTTTTGTTTTATTTTAGTCGTTTTTTAGTCTGAATTATGTAATCTTATATAATACTGCGAATTATAACGGACGGATGTCATCAAACATTCATTACATTGTCTTTGATTAGTAATTCTGAAAAAACCTTCTAAGAAAAGTGGATGAGTGTGTTTTCGTGGAACGCCACAACAGTATTTTAGACTATGTTTTTTCATACACAAATCTTTCAATTTCGCTCAAACTTCTTTAGTTCATAGCTATTCTGATGTCACTTCTATTAGAAAACTTCTCTATACTTTTCGAATGATTTATTTTAACTCATATTATTTCTGTGGCTTGTTGTTCCATTTTGTTCGGTCAAACTTGTATGTGTTATATACATATGCATCCACTATATCCTTAACTATTTACACTCGGTTGGTTCTCAAACTTTATCGCATTAATTTTGTCTCTTATCTTTTATATCCCTTACGTTTCGACATAATAGTAAATAGACAATTTTGTTTGCAACTTTTTCAATGCTATATTCTTATTATAAACACGGGTTATTAAAGTTCTCTCGAGAATCACCCTATAAATCGACAATCAAGATCCTGTTCAACTGTCTTGAGTTTGTTTTATGGCTCTATTACACGACCATCAAGAAGAAGAAAAAAAGCAACCCTTCCTTGACTTATGTTTTTTTTTTTTTACTATTCAAAGAAAATTATTTATTTTTTCTACGTAATTTTGAGTTTGAATTTAAACTAAACTAATCGCAATAAGCTAAAAACAAAATACTCTAAGTTCTCCGATTTTTACATTGGATGTATGTGTATATACTGTACATCACTAAAGACTGTTGGCATCTTTGTCTTCAGTATTCACAATCCATGAATATCATTAAACTATTTTGGAAGCAATACAAATTTCGTATGCATCATTCTCCAATAAATTCTACTCTTCTTAAAGCCATTCTTTGCTCGATCATCCAGAAACCATCAAGGTCTAGTCACTCAAGTTCGACTCGACTTATTTCACATTGTGTAATCATTTTCGCTATCAAAGCATTTAAAACTATTAAAGATAAACACGTGATGTTTATTAACTATAATATTGTCATACAGTCGGTTATTACATTTTAAAATATTCTATTACTGTGCATAATACTGTAATAACGTTAAAATACACCACTCAGGTTGTGTTGTTTATGTGTAGGCATAGAATTTAATATGTGTACTAACCTATTATACATGAGCATATCTGGTTTCCATATCTTGTGTGGTGGTATTCTCAAATCTTTCACACCGCCGTAGTCACTGTGGTTCCACCTGAGGTTGACGTCATTCCATTCCTAAATTTAAATTAAAAACGTTTTAATGATACATTTAATAATTACGTGTGTAACGTGTGTATAATGTATAATTCTAGTTCTTAAAATACTAAATCATATTTATATATATCAATAATATTATATTAATTATATACATTTTTATATGTATAGATTATATGGGTTATTTAAATTAAATGTTTATTTTTTTATTATAAGCCATGAAGTTAATGGAAAATTAAAATATTTAGATCTATATTCTATGTATAAATTGTCGTCTTTTGTAGAAAATAGTAAAACCAAGAAATCAGAAGTGGTTATGAGAAGTTCTTAGAAGTTGGGATAGACTATAATATTTCTAGGAGGACTATAAGTCTATAAATATTTATAAAAAAATAACAGTATAAATGAATACATAGAAATTTTTTTATTTATAATTAAATATTGCGCTCAACAATAGTTTGGTCGCGTAAATGCATTGAGGTATCATTGAACTTATCATACTATATATTTTTATAAAAAAAATAATATCATACGAGTAATTAATATGGAAAAAATTTCAATAATATTAATAGCTGGGTGATTTAATGACATTTTTCTGTATGCTATAATTGCTATAATTTAACTTTTTTAGTACGTGAAGGGGATAGTAATCGGGTCTATATTTTCACAAAAATTATTTTTTAATATTACTTGAAAAAAAATGAGAAGGTACCCTCATTTTAAATTTCTTAAATAAGTTTTTTTTTTGGAATACCTTTATACCTATACATAAAACATAGATAAACTTTATACATTAAAAAGGGTTAAGTGATTCATAATAATACAGGTGTTGATGTATATTTTTAATTATGTTTTTTCGTGTGACAAATTATATTTTAATACTTAGTAAAAAACAAACAAATATAAATTTAAAGTTTTCGTTCGTTTATTTTTAATTATGAATAAAAAACAAAAACGTTTATAAAGTATATTATATGCACTTCGAAATAGTGTATTTTGTTTAGCGTTTTTTTATTTCATTAAATTGGTTTACATTGCAATCACGGATGCTTATACAGAGTCTCACTTTTTTTGTTCTTTATTTGTCACTTAGTCGCACCACTTGTGTGATTAATCGTTTATGTTACTATCCATTTTTATGACTTTAGGTGAAAAGACTAAAAAATAAAAATCATGACAAATGGTCTGTAAATCTATATGAATATATATGATTGCACATTACATTAATCAAGAGGACAAAACTTTTTGTATTTGTTTGAAAACCGCTTGGAGTAAACGCGCGTAACTATATACATGTATACAACACGTAAAGTACACTTACTCTAACTATAGATTTTCTCTAAGCTCTAAGAATCGAAGTGTTTAACTTGAAACCACCATTTTGAGGTACATTTGTGCATTATTAAAGAATCTATGGGTTTTTTCTTTTGTACCTACGCGCGAGAGGCTGTTAAAAACTTCATTCCACATTTGGTCTCGTTATTATACACTATACAGTATATTGAGGTATATATTATATTGTATACTCTGAAGGAACGTTTAAAAATAATATGTTCCTCCATAGTCCACGTGATACTTATCAGGTTAAAAATAAAAAAAATAACCCAACAAAAGCATTATATGCTATTTATTTTAAAATAGAATTGGTCCGTCTTGTAAAATAAAATGTATATTTTACAACATTATTAAAAATAACAAAATACGCACCTACCTAAATATATAATAATATCGGAATTCATAATTTAATTATGATTTATAAACAGGGAATTATGAGATCATAACAATGTATTATTATTATTTATGTGTTGCTATTAATATTTAGAAATTAAATTCATTAATATTTGCGTATTTATTAATTTATTAAAACATATTTATCTTCATGGAGGCACATCCAAGTTTTAATAATAAATAAAAAATTAAGTGGCTTGCTTATTTTGAATATATTTAATAAGTTTAATAAGCTCTATGATAATTGTGAATATCATGGTTTATTAATGAATAATATCTTGGTAAATATTTTTATTCAAGAAAACCTCCTTTTTATTTAAACGATTTTTTTTCGGCTGTATATTACACAAAAAATATTTTAATTTCCTTTTTCGTTTATATTGTAAACCCAATCCGTGGGCGCAATATTGTAGTATATAGAACTGTTTTGCGCAAAGTTAAGATTAGAAGACAAACAATGAAACGTTCCATTTCATATAAATTAAAACAACTGAGACTTACTAAAGTTTTATGCCAAAGGCATAAAATCTTGTAATTTTGAATAAGTCTCGGCAAAATTTATGACGTACTTCAACTAAATTGCATTTAGTATAAAAATGACAAAATATTTATTTTACGTATGATTATTTACATAATAATCGTAAATCGCAGTGCGTAATTTATTATTTTATTTATGTATATTTTCGTTTACGCATTTTATTTTACATATCTCAAGTTAAATTTCATTTGTATTAATTTTTTTTTTTGTTAAATATAATATATGGTAGTTACTCAAAATATGCTTACCAATTTTAACCACATGTTGGTAATCAACAGCTGATTCTTTTCATCCTGAAACAAATAAATATGTAGGCATTAGTAAAAATTATTGTTTAGAGTATCGTATTATGATTAGCTTTAATCATGCTATTTTGGATAAATTTAAATAAAGAAAGAAACTTAGATTCATTTATGGACTGGTATTTGCGTTTCACAAACTCTCTGTCGATACCAAATAATTCAACTGTACAAAAATTTATCTATGTACCTACCTATAGATATAAATATTATGTTTTCCAACCCCTTTTAAAAGAGGTCGATAAATTTACATTCAGAATGCTAGGTAACCGGGGTAACTGACGTTTACACTCTGAGGACGAATACATAAATTTTAAACAGCCCTTCCTTTTTTCGGTAGAAAAGGGTGGTGACGGACTGCAAAAAAATATAAATATACCTTAGGAATGTTTTATTAAACTGTCCTCGTGTCCCCTTTGCTCTTTTGGATACACTCAGTGAAATAAGTGCCCTCCTAACTTATTCTTAAAATACTAGTTTTTCCCCTTATTTAAAATTTACCATAGGTAATATATTGCAAAGCCAGTTGGGTAAAAATCTTGAATTATTTTCTATACTTGAGCTAGGATAAAATATTCGTGACCAAAATATAAAATATTTAGCATTTGTCAAATGAATTTGAGACTTCTTTGATAATCCTTGCGACGTGCAGTATTAAAGTTCAAATGCACTTACAATTTACCTCAGTAACTTTACGTTAGATACACGACACATTTATTTTTAAATTAGTTTTGATAATCGATAACGATTATTTTATAGAATATTTACATCTAAATTGCCAAAATAAACTATGAAACACACATTAACTAGTATTAATATCAAATAAAAATAATTAAAAGATTAAACTAATCGGTAGATATACAAATAAATTACAAATATTATTATGTAAGGCTTAAAAGGTAAGGTTAGTTTAGTTATTAGTTGTAATACCTATAAAGTTTAATTTTAATCGAAAAAAATAACTTAATATTTAATTATATTTACTATATGTAAATGAGTAAACTATTTTTAAGTTGAACTAAACTTCTAAATGTATTTGTGTTTGAGAAATATTTTCAATTTAAATTATAATATTAAATTTGTGATTGTATTATATTATGATATTTGATAAATTACATTTTGTAATTTTAATTATTAACTTAAGTTTATTGTTACCAACGGTTTAAAACTAACTTTGTGTAACCACTGAAATTTTTTTTAAAAATAATGGTTTTTAGTTTTAACCCACACAAACATTAGTAGGTACTCTAATTTTTTAAATAATAATAATAAATGTATATATATATATATTTATATATATATTTAAATAATAATCTATGAACTTGTAAATTTTTGGAATAAAAATTTTACTATGAATCTATTAAAAAATTAAATTTTCGGGTCAATACAATTTTCGAATTTTCGTTGGATTTATATACCTACGTGTTGTTTATTCAAATGACTATAATATGGGTTAGAAACTTAGAATCACGACAAAAAAAAATCTTATCTAAATCTGCTTACCTGACATACAATGCATTTAAAATATGCTATTATATTGAATTCGATAAAAATACAAAATATTTTTCTGCATCTTCGAGACGTTAATCTATTATTTTACAGCTGTATAAAATATTTGGATCACAAAAATAAAAAGTTAGAAAGAAAACTTGCTCGGGTACTTTTCAAACATTAAACTTCGCTTGGCCCACCCTGCACAAATTATACGCTTTGTCCATGCCTTTGAGATAGACTTTTCTAGCAGACGATGTGGACTGGGTGAAACATTTTTAACGGGTTTTTATCGAACCCAACAACAAAAACAGCGGTGACAACAAAAAAGGCATATTATTATAAAGTTAGGTGATTTTCACGTATAAAAGTAAAAAAAAAGAATTAAAAACTTGCTGAAAGAAAACAAAATTAACCATCTCTTTGAACAGTTTGAATGTAGGCTAAATGGGGCATGTATATTTTTGAATACTATTTAGGTTATCATTTTTGAACAATTAAAATGATTAATATTATATGTTGATATCAATTTGCCAACAACAACCATTGAACGGTATTTATATGATATCATATAATAACTAAATATATTTACTATGATGAGTTATTACGGTATTATATTTACACCATATTTTGTTTATTTTGAATATTCATTACTTGACTTAATTTTAATTAATAATTAGAAACCAAATTTTTTTTCGTGTTATTCTACATTTCTAAGTCGGGCAATAAATAACAAATATAATGCACACATATGTTACATTATGGTAATTTAGCTTAGGTTAACAAAGTTTGACAAATTTATTTGAAATTACCTATTTTATTTGTAATGATATATAAAATATTAAAAATATATACCATAGTAAAAATATTTTTCAGTCACCCCATAATTTTGCTAATTTTTGTGAAATAGAATTTTACATAATCAAATTATTAATAATGTTACTTACCACATCTATGATTTGCATGAGCATAAGGCCGAAACTAAGTTGTAGTGGCTCCGATTCATTAGCTACTGGCCTCTCTAGTGTGTTGTAAGGGTCTAATAAATCGTTGAGCAATCGCTTCTCGTGAGGTCCGCATAGCGTTTCTGTAAAATGAAAATATGAATCAAAATTACTGCATGTTGTGTTTATACGAAATCTGCGTGGGCGAATAATATAATTTACTTATCCCTACGTATAGGTACAGGGTAGATTATTTTGTTTGCGCGTTAGCTACATAACATACTAAGCGTGTAAATGAGTAAACACTTTCTACTGTGAATCATCCTAAGCTCGTTCAATGTTCCATACAGCTGAGTCATGTACAACAATATATTATAATTATCTATAATACCTATTGAAACAAATAACGTTTTTTCGCTGTACCCGTACTACAGCGGTACAGTAATAATAACGAATACACTACACGACCGGCAGTCGCACTATCGTATTATAATATTTAATACAATACAAATAAACGATACCGATACGTCGTTGTTATTTTTCGTAATATCATACTATTATAATTATAGTAATTGCGATGAAACGAGACAGCTCGCCCGCTCGCTCAGCCGTTCGAAATAGTTTTCCAGCGGGAAATATGCTGCCGAACGTCTGGGTAAATTTTGCCGGAGGTTGTCGTGTGTTCGGACCAGCGGTGGTGGCGCGGCGGTGGAGATAAATTCCATTTATTAATAATAATTATTAGCTTACGATTGTTGTGCCATGACAATACTCTTCGAACATTCCTAATTTCCCCACAGCACCCGAATTTTCAGCCGGGCTATAAATTCACGCCACCGACGACGTCATTAAACGCACATGACATTCAACCCTATCTAATTTGGGCCGTTATATAGAATGATAATTGATTCACAAGACTTTGTTTGCGCACAACATAATATTGTACCAAACCGTAAATTCGGCTGATAAATGAGTATCCCGTTACCGCGGGGCGTTTAGAAATATTTCTGTGTTTTCCCATGTACAGAATATCCTATAGTAAATAAATAGGATCACGGATACAATAATATGTACACTGCAACATGTATAAATTATAGAAGTACTAATTTTAATTATTAGTTTATATTATTTGGTGTGGATCGCATAAAATTAATATTATTATTACTGTTATCGTGGAAAATTATTGTTTCCTTTTACATATTATAATAAAAATATATTATACTTGATAATAATTATTTTATATTTAACCTTGGGTGTATTATTATTTATTATTATACACGAATGTTAGGGAATAATAAAAATGTAAGTAACGTTTGATCACATTTACAAAAAAAAAAAAAAATGAGGAATATTAATGTATAGTATAAAAATAAATAATATATTGTTTTAATATCATTAAAAAATATTGTAAATCGTCTATCTTTAAAAAAAAAAATATATAAACAACAAATATTTACATAGTTTGCCCAATTAAACTGTGTACAATTCAACCTAACAAAAAGTTAATGCTACAATAATATTTAACGATCGCATTATTTCATTACCCCGAGTCTAAATAAAATGGTTTCAAAAGTAAGAGTAAACTGCAAAAAAAAAAAACTTAATAAAATCAATGTTTATTTTATTTTAAACAGAATTGTTTTCACTTTTATTTATTTAATTAACATTAAGAATTACAATACCTATATTACTATATTATTGTTCAATTTTGCTTAAAGATAGTCAAGAATTTATCAGTTTTGATTTTCATCAATGTTTTTTCAAGGTGATATCATAATTGTATTCTTTGAAATAATTAATAAATGATAAAATACAAACAGTTCAGACAGTTTTTAATATATTTATACACTTGTCATTATATAGTATGCAAGATAATAGATACATTTAAATCAAATAGTATATATTAATATTTCAATTTGAAAAAAAATACAAACAATGAAATACTTTAAGTTAAATCCTCAACGCGATTTTTATAAATACTATTATTATTTTTTTTTTATGTTTGTTTTATATAAATTCAACACCTAGTCACACAGTAATTATCTAATATGGTACCATATACATCGATTTAAAAAGTTTTCTATAAAGTTTTGTACGTTCGATATTATACGTTATAGTTTTCTACAAAAACTAACTTAGTCGAGAGATAAAACAAAATAAAACAAAAAAAAAACCACTGGAAGAAAAACAAATGGTTTGTTGCAGATAAAGTACGAATGGTCCTTATAATATGTTCTCATACATAGTTATTTCGTTCAGGAAGTCAAAACTTATTAATAAAGTATTATATTGTCGATAAATTACCAAAGGACGTGAGATAAAAAAAAAAAAATAATAATAATAAAAACTTTTTACCATCAAAGAAAAAAAAAGTAGTAATAATAATGTGTGAAAAAAACTAAAAAGGAACGATGAAAATCATCTGTGATGAAAATCGAGTTGTTTGGCCGTAATAGACGGACGGAAAAAAAGTGAAAACCGCTTTTTTTCTTTCTAAAGAGGATATATATATATATATATATTATTTTAATATTATATACTGTTCTCAAACGAGTCGATGCTCACATTATAATGCACATTATATTATGAGCTCTACTCTCAGACCACAGTGCATTGCACTGCGTTTGAATAGCATTTATACACGAGATGTCGTGTCGACGATGTCTGAAATGAAAATGTCAAAGGACAACAATTACACCGGACTACGCCGTCGGGTTTTCCATATAGACCCGGTCGATTGGCATCAGTAGCTGACCCCTTGACAAACCACTACAAGTAGATAAAAGAGCAGGACCGGGCCGGAGCGACCGGATGCCGCCAGCCCGTCCGACCCGTAACGTTCGATTTGAACGTGACTAAAATGATAACGAAAACGCGCCATGTTTGTTATTGCTACTACTTTTGGGACTTTATTAGTTTTTGCTTTCTCGGGATCCGAATATTGGTATACGGTGGTGCGGTGTCGAGGAGCAGCCTCACGCACACACGCTGTATCAAAATAAGAGTTCTATTAAGATACAAAACAAAATGTAATATAATATAAACATGGCGATATCACTAAATGTGTGTTCTGTATTGAGAAGAAATCGCCGAAAAATAATAAATGTATTATTTACGACGTTTTATGTGCAATATTATACCTATAATAATACGTAGTATCTGACCGAGTGTTTGTTCTCTACCCGTCTCTTCTTCGTCTACTAATATAAAATACGTATCATCTTCCCAACTCCTGCTTAAACTTTGAAACTTACATAAATATTTAATTACTTTATGAAAAATAATAATTTATAACTTTTAAAATATTTAAAATAATTTTATATTTTATTAATTGGCTATCTCAGCTCCTTGAGAACCAAACACTAGTTTTTAATTTTTCTTAATTTTAAGTTTACTTCAATCTAAAAATACTATTTTATCATCTGTTGCTGTGACTTGTGGCTGTTTAGTAAAATCATTTTTTTCAAAAATTATATTTTAAAATATTCATGGAATATGGAATAACATTAGATTTGAACAGGCTTTTATTCATGGGACGTAATTTTTTAATTAAGGTTACAAATAATTGTATAATTAAAAAAAAATTGTTTATTTTTATACCCGATTTGTTCATGCATATCCCTTTGTATATAAAAATTAAAATTAAAAAAAAATTACAGCTAACTTCTCTACGTTAGGTGACCAAAAAAAAAAAAAAAACCGCTTATAAAAATAAATGTGGTTTTACGTTTAACATTTTTTTTTTATAATTTCAGTAATAAAAACTTATGAGGAATCTTGTATAAAATGTACAAGCCTTAGGTTCAAATTAAAAATGTTATGCATTTTTAACTACAAAATAATTTACAAATGTTCGTGATTTCAAACGTTCATAATAAAAAACAGTGACTATGAATTATCATATTTTTTAAATGTTGTAAGAAAAAAATATGAAAATCATTGTATATTAATTTTAAGCTTTTTTTATACAGAAATAAAAAATGTATTAAGTATACTTTATATATATATATAAAAAAAACAAGTCAAAATTTTTTAAAAAGCTCAAAATAATGTATAAACAACGCAAAAAGAGCCAAAATATTCTTAAAATTATATCATAGTATACTAATATTCTGTGAAAATATTCATGCCAATAACAATGGAATATTGTTCCAATAATGTTCGGTAAAGGTGTGATTCCTAATGATGAATCTGACCATCTAAGGATTTTCAGGAGACATCTATAGTATAGTGATAAGTTATTAACTATTAAGTACTAGGTTCAATATTAATTAAATTAAATCATTTATACCTAAAAATTAATATATATTTAGAACCTACTTACGAACTGTTTAAATATATACTTATGTTTTAATTAATCCAAAAATTTCTTAAAAAATATTTATATTATTTTATAGTTATGATTTTTTTTGAATTGAAAATATATATTTAATTTAAAAATGTGAACTATAAATAGTAATATAAAAAAATAAATAGTTAAATAAATAAATAATTATAAACATATTAATGTATATTTTGTAAATAATGGTTTAGTAGCAAAACTAGTTTATTTTAATATTTAGTACTATACTATTTAAATGGATATTTTGTATTATTATTATTCATATAGTTTAATCAACAGTTAAATTTCTATCTAGGAATATAATAAAAATACATTGACTATACTGTTTCAGCAAAAACTAAATTATAAGTTAATTCACTCCTTGGTGGATTTATCTTAATCTACTATTGTTTAATATTACAAGTTGTATTCAACAAAAATCATCTGCAACGTATTATGTTTCTCCGATAATCAAGTTATTAATTTCTAGTTATGAATAGAAAAAAAAATAAAACTTCACCCTCATGAAACAATATTAATCAGGCTAAATTATGATAGGTTGAGTAGATAGTAGCGCATTACTCCTTGAAATTTTATTCTAGGTCAACACAATAGATTGATAATTCGATTTTTTTATAACAAGACTATGGAGAGTATAATACTATAAGCATTAGTGTGCACATAAAGTGTATGGACTACTTTTTAAGTTTATATTATTTAATAGGTACTTGATAAGGATACTTGTAATATATAATATATTTATAAACAAGTATTAAAAATGTGTATGAATTAAGCAAGTTTAAAATAACGCCGTTCAATGAATCTATTCAATATTTTGTATTGGAAGATAAAGCTTAAATAGATACTTTTCATTTAAAGTACTCATTGAGTTATTTATTATTATATATAGTATATAATAATAGACGCTGTTTTCTACTATTATAACTTTTTTTTTTTTTTATATAATTACAGGCTAATAAGTTATTTATTTTACTAGTAAGTGATTTAAAAACGACGGAGTTTTCAGCGTTATCGCTGTAGCTTTTTAATTGGTGTAAGGATATTATTTAGAGCTTTATGGAAAATAAAAACAAATGTACTAAAACAGACACAACACGGCTCTGTGGCCGCGACGAATCACTGAAAATAATAATGTACATGTATATATATTATATACTATAATGATAATTATAAGCCAAAAGGCAAGAGAAGGTCTGAGAGAATTCTGTCGCAAAGATAATAAATTTAAATCTACCAATTAAAAGCGGTTGACCCGTAAAGAAAAACATTTATAACCAGCGGGGACGTTGGACAAATTGTACATTGGACTATAAATATTTTTATCCCGTGGATGGGTTTTCTTGAACATTAGCGAAATTCCCCAGACTAGGCGGTTTTCAATTTAGGTTTTTTGGATGATCCAGAGCTTCAGACGAGACTACTAAATTTCATGTCAACAATAATCTCCAGTCTCCACGGAATGTGAAAAGTTGCAATCAAACTTGCGACGATCGATCGCAGAATGAAACTATTGTACGAACTTATAACAGTCAGCCTGTTAATTTCACCATAACTTCGACTAATTTAAATGGATCAGCCACGCAGGTGTTGGTAAATTGTTTTATTAAAAACATTCTTAAAGCATTTCTCTTTAATTTGTTTACTCGAACACTCATTACATGTTCCATTAATCCCGTACGCGCGTATTAATGAATACGATTGAAAATATCGACGTAAATCTTTTAGAAAGGGGTAATTCAAATTTAATCACTTACGGAGTAACTAACTTGAAGTTTTGTCGTGAGTGATATTAATTTTACGTTGATGCAAAGTTCATTAATTTGAAATTAAATATAGATTTTTATACTTTTTTACACTATTATAATTTGTATAATTCAGAAACAATAATATGATTATAATATAATATCAAACACTAAATTTTGTATAATTTTTTCTATCTATTAAATACCTGTTTATAGTAAAAACTAAATCGTATTAATAGTCAACAATTAGTATAATTATTTTATTTTAAGTATACAAATGACAAATATTTATTTAGAGTTAATTTTAATCTAAATATATATTACATTTGTCTGTTGAAATATGATTTGTTTCTATTGATTGATGTTATTGTTCTCTGGTTTTTTGTTTGATATTGTATTTGGAAATGACTTATACATACGAATGTAATATTTTTTATACCATCATAATATTTGATTTATATTGGTGCAGTGCGGCGGACGAGACGCCTTCTTGTGCCAATATACCTGCTATTTATGGCAAAGCTATGTTTATCGATTGTGTATAATACCATGGGAGAGATAAAGCTTTGAATATATATATATAAAAAATATGTATATATAAAGCATATTACATGTTATAATGATTATCGTTCTATCAACCTAAAGTTTTGGTAATTTTAAAATATATTATTATCAAATTTTCAGCTAGTTGGTACATAATAATAATTTATATAGTAGGAAAATAATTTTTGTGAAAATAACATTTTTATTGTTATAGTTTATCAATATAGTTATTATTTGAATTATAATACTCACTGTTGAAAATAAAACCTTTGATACTTAATTCAATATTATTAGTGAATATAATATAAAATATTCTGCAGGTAATAATCAATGTAGGTACACATTTAGTAATTATATTATAATATATTAGTAAATATTACAAATTCGTCAACTATCTTAGAGATTAAACACTTGAGAATTCTAAAAATCCAAAGATTCAATGTTATTAGAAGAAAAAAAAAACATCAAAATAAGTCATGTACGCAGATATTGATAGTATGAACCGATGTTTGTGATGTGGAAAAACGTCAGAGAAAGGGTATTGCAGAGGAAAAAGAATATTTTCTTCTATCCTTTCATTTTCTTAGTGTCATTTATCTTTTTGTGGCGGCGAGGAAGTAGTCAAACGCAGGAAATATGTCTGTCCCTTGCTACCGCATTTGTGCGTGTACGTATAGGGTATGCTTTGAGAGAGTAGCGTTAATTTTATAAATTGTAATTATTTTCGTTATTATTTTATTAAAATGTATATCCAGCATAGAATGTATAATTTTTATCCGTTTTCTTTTGCTAAGTATTAGCTTTTCACAAGTACCATGGTGTTGTTTTTTTTAATGTGTTGGTTAAATTATTAAAAAAAAAATTGTAAATTCGTGTTTCAAAAAATTAATTAAATTATATATTACAACTTTGTATTTGAAATATAAAAATTTGCAAGTGTAAAGAAGAAATAGTGCTAATAGCGCTTGCGATTTCTTAAGAAACCCTGTATGTATTCCATTTGTATTTTTACACATGACAAACCTGTTATTTATTATCCACATTTCTATTTATATATATTATATATTTTGTAGTCTAGTAAAGCGAGCGAGTGAGATAAAAACAGACTGAGGGATATTCTACTTACGTGACTACAGTGCAAATAAAAAATATGATACCAAAAAACACGTTGAACACTATCCAATGATTGTGCCAACCTTTTTACAAGGATGACAATATTTTGTTTTTCTTTGTTACTACCTAACTTTCTTATTTCCATTTTTTCATCAATACTTAATTATGGTTATTTTAAAAATATTTCCAATGAATTTAATTTTGATTAATATTTTGTGATTTAGATACGTGGAATTTAAACTAAAAGAATTCCTATGACTAAAAAAAAGTATTTCAAATTTTATCAAATGAGTCTTATAAATTAAAGTATAATTTAGTATATTTCTAAAATTATAACAAAAGATAACAGTTAGGATAATTATTTATAATAGGTATTTGTGAAAATTGTTTCGATCGTAAGTTAAATTTTAAGTAGCTTAATTGAATAAGAAATAATGAATTACAAAAGAAACAATATATTATTAAATAATATTAATATTGAATAGAATAATATAATATAATATTCATTTTTGTTGATTAAATTTATATGTTTTTTTAAATCATAGTTTTCAATATCAAGTGAATATATCAAATTATTTATCATATATTTGATTATAGTAAGTACTTGTATATTTTAAATATAAATCATTTAAGTATTGTTTTTATTTTTTAATAAATTATGTTTTTCTTAGTTTTTTTTTGCGTTTGTGATTTTTGTTTATTATAAATGCTTGATTAAGCAATTAAGTTATAAATAAAAACCTTATAAATTGTAATGACATAATGAATATTTGTTAGTTTGGTCGTGCTTTAATAAAAATTATACTATTACGTCTACAAGGTTGAAGATATTATATAATTCTCATTTACTTCCAAACCGGATAAAATTTATGATATAGTTATTTTCTTGTAGTCTTAAACTTGCTTTTGTCTTAATTTAATGCCTTAAGGAAGGGCTAAACTTTTCAAAATAATTACTGTAATCAAAAAAAAAACTATGTGGTCTCTGAGTGCGTTGAAATTGTTTTCTGTTGTAAAACTAAAACTATATGTGAAAATTATTACTTGAACCACTTGACCATGAATTATATTTTATAACTATTGACTTTTCAACCTGCTAGTAATGGTACTTTGGAAAAATACTAGTGAATTTGATAGGGTTATTATTTTTTCAGTTCATGCGTACATAGCAGATACTCCACGTATAATATAGATATATTATATATTAAATATGACATTATCGTTAAAATTATGAAAAAATTAGGTACAATTTTATCGTATTCATAATATTTAATTTACCATATTTTGATATTAATTATTTGTGTTACACGTTATACAGATAATTCATGTAATTTTGTATGTTAATAATATTATGCTAGTTAATACTATTATCTGTTGTAAATAAATCGTTATTAGAATAAATATATTTCAGTATTGTTTATTAAAATGTCAATATTATAAATTTAAAATTTTTGAGTTATCATACAATTGTATCCCAAAAATTTGTAAATAATATCATATTAAAAAAATAAACATATTCTATAATTATCTTATCATAAATTATTAAGTATTTATTTTAACTAAAAGTCTAATAACGTTAGGTTTTCGTCTTTTCGATAACGAAAGAAATGTTAAAACACCCTTAGGATAGAACAACTTTTTAATGGGTACATATTATATTTACTACAGAATACAATACACAAATGTATCATATTATTATTATTCGTATCGCAGTTATATTTCAGCTATAAAATGTATTATTAACATACAAGAATGAATTATAATTGTAAATATGTTATTCATGGCTTTAAGTTTTAGAATTGTATAATTTAACGGTAGGAAAATCATTTTTATTATAATCCCACGTTTGATAAACTTTGCCTGAATTATCAATGATGGTTAAATATGGAAACGTAAGAAATATGAGATGAAATAATTCTATAAAGTACTACCTACGTAGTAGCATTACTAAGGCGATATAAAACATTATTTCAAACTCAGATTTTGATCTTAAATTTTGTTTATAATTACAAATAAATAATAAATGTATAATTATCGTTTAAGACTTGCTAGTATATCGATTTCCTTTTAATGTATATTATATTTAAACAATAATGCTCAAATATAATATATAAAAAAAAAAATTGAAACATTTAATGAAGGAAATATTAGCAGTTTAGATCGTTGTAATGTCATTATTAAATTATCGCTGAATGTTTGATTTTCTTAAAATTAATTTAAGGCTCATGTGGAAAATGTTTAATGTGGGGAAAATCTACAGTTAATTTTATAGCAGCATAAGCCACGTTTGAGTTTGTGATTTAGGAAACCTTATAGACATGAAGTTTGTCTAAGCCACCGGGGAAATCAAAATAAGCCACTTTTATGATTAATATTAATATTTAATAATAATTAATATTCATAAACAATATCAAAATATTGAGTTAAAAAATATTTTTTGTGAAGTTATTATTAAGCCCTTTACATATTTTGTTATACATATAGGTTAGTTCTTTTATATCGTTTTTTGTTATATAGGTACCTTTATAATATTATATATATATATATATATATATAACATAAAAAAAATACAAAAATGTATACCCATTTGAACGATTTGTGTAATAAATAACAATATGTAAAAATAGTTTTTTTTTTTTATGTTTTTATGTCGAATGTTGAGATAACCGCATGAGTGTTTTGTTCGCTATATTGTCGGGTGGGAGTTGACGTTTTCTATACTTAGAATGGGAGGTTTCAAAAAACAAAAAAAATCATACGAGTACCGATTGTTTATTGTTTTTGTTTTCACTCGACTATGGTGAATATAGTAGGAATTTTAATTGAAGTATAAAATCGAGCGAGAATATGTTCTCGTGCGCGGAGCCATATACAATATAAACGTTCGTTTCGTATTAAGTGTAACGTTTTGTTCATTTCCTTTCACTCTGGGTCTTTTTTTTTTTTTTGTTTTTATTTTTGTAATTTTAGTTGCAAGAAGGGATATATTAAATAGATTTTTGAAAAAGATACACGTGTATAAATTCTAGTTGTCACTCGTATAGTCAGAAATCAATATCGTGCAATGTTTCTCATCGTTCGGTATGGGTCTGGTGTAAATAAAATTCCAGTTGTCGTTTTATTATTGTTATAATACGGCTAACAGGAACGCGTGTGTGAAAAAAGGTCTATCCGTTTGCACCGATCGTTACCGCGAGATTTCTACGCTTAATCCCAAACAACAGGAACAAAATGAAAAGCTCGTGAATTATTATCAACACGATCCCCATTGCAGAGTCACTAATGAATGAAAACGGTGATTTTCGATTTGATAAATTATATGTGTGTACGTAGTTATCTAACATAATCGAATATGCTTACATATTATTATCATAACGGTTCTCGTTATAGTTAAAAAAATAATTGAATAAAAAAATGATTTAAAACTCGTTTTTTGTGAATAATTTACCATATTAAACGATATGCATGAAAAAGTATTTTTAAAACGAAGATTGCCCTAATCTTAAAAGCTTTTCAAAGCCAAATTTCCATCAGAATATGTTTTGTCAAAAGATAAGTACCATCGAAATGTTTTTTTCACGCTTTTAACACAATTTTTTTTTCTGATCGGTTATCGGCTGTGTATATGCGCGTATAAATCGGACGGTGAAATGTTGTTTTACATATGGATTTTGTTATATAATTTGTTTTTATATCTTATACAAAACTACAAGTTACAGCATGAATCATCTCCATCATATATTACTTACGCTTGAAAACGACGGGGATAAAACTCGCTTTTCGGAATATCAGGGATTATTCCTTACTAAGAATGTTCACTAATCTAAAATGAACGACAACTGCGTTTCATTTTTCCTGTTAAACGTATTCGTGCATAATATATTAATACTAAAAGTATCCTGTTAACGTTGTAACAAATTAATAAATAAATTTTAAGAATCATAATATCATTTTATGTTTAGTTTTTATTTATTTACGCTTATTAAAAAAAATAAAATAAGACATTGCTACTTTATAATAAATAATAATGTGTTGAATGCATATTGCATATATTATACTATTTTGAGAACACTGAAGTTTGATCAGATTATTTTCTGGGTTTCAAATATAATTTATCATATTTTGTATAAGAGAAAAGATGACATAAAGTGGATGGCGAAACCGATCAATTATTTCAGTTCATCTTTCAAAAGTAAACCTTTTTTTATTGGGGACACATTGTACTTCAATATTTGATGTTCTTGCAAGTAAACTTCGATTTCCTTACATAGCATAATCTATTTCACTGTTATCATATTTTGCCAAAGCAAACATCAGCGCATAAAGGAAAGTTCTGTTTTCGGTTTATTTATCTACTTCCCGATAGTATTCAAAGATAATTATATAATAACAATGAGTGGACCTTCATATGAATTTTGACATTTATCAAATTTTCATCTATTATCAATACAATACATAATAAATTATTACGAGTTATATATTTTAAGATGAATATAATAGGTAGGTATAAATTTGACGTTTTGCATAAAAGAATTAAAAAGGTTCAAAAAAGTATTGAAATAAAAGGTATTTTTCGTAGAAATCCATATGAAAAAAGTATTATTATGCATTACCTATCATTTTTTATTCATTTTTCGTTTCTTAGAGATTATGATATTCGACTTAATGGTAAAAAATAAAGAAAATAAGTAAATTATACTTCTGAAAACGTGATAACTATATGGAAGTAACAATTCTTTATTGTTGTTAAAGTGCTCTTGTCTCAAATATTAAATCATACAGGTGTTTGTAGTATTACTGAACAGTTAAGCACACAAAACGATTTTGTGATTTGTATGATAGAGAAATGAGACGAAATAAAAAAAAAAAAAAATTAAAAGATAGTACTTAGATTAAAATTTAAAAACAGTTTTTTTTATTTAAAGGTTACACAATATAAATTAAAACAATCTTATAATCTTATAATTAAAGTTATTCATTTCATTATTCATATATTTCATAGTTAAAGTAATTAATAATGTTTTATTGAAATCATTTATAATTTATTTTTATTTCTATATCTCATATTTTGTTGATTTGTCATACTAAAAATGTGCACAATTTTCTCATAAACCCGTTTTGACGGTAATATGTGTTATCAATAATTTCGTTTTTTAAGGTAGTTAGATATTTATTATAATTTTTATAATTAACGAAATGACTGATAACATATTTATAATGACTTTAAAAACTGTTATCATTAATATATTTTTTTAAACTGTGGAGTGGTTATAATAGTATATTATAAATAATTTGAATACATAAATCGTCCCTTAGGTAAAATAAAATAATCCATAACAGTAAGCGTTTTTAGTTGAGACATTGATATTGAGTCTATTGATGGTTTTAAAAATTCATATAATGTTTTTATTATAATTATTACAATTTTGGACCAAATTATAAAAACACGTGAAGATAATAAAATTGACTGGTATGTTTATCTGTAAAATATGATACTTTTGATGTGTAATAAATACTAAAAAGTGTGTCTGATAATATTTTTAAGTGAAAACAAAAAACTGTCGAACTAAGTTTAAAACTTTATTAATTAAAATGCAAAGCAGATGTAACAAAACAAAAAACTATAACAAGTTTAAAGGTATTTAAAATGAAACCATTTTTTCTTCTTCTAGGGGAGATTAAGTTGTGAACTGCTAATTTGTAAAACTTTCTCCAACTAATAGTTTGAAATTTATCCATAATTTTATTCAGTATTACTATATATATTATTGATTTCATATTTGTTGTATAATGTATATTAATCATAGCTATTAGTTCATAATAAGTAATTTAATAAGTTTCTGGTTTATAATAAAGTAACTTTTTGTTATTGATTTAAGAGAAAAGTATGTAACTTATTCATTGTAGTCAATTCAAATTAAAATAATTGTCGTATACTTTTGTCTTGTACCTACCTATTACAGTTTTATTTTATTTTTTTAGTTAATTATTTTTTGATTATTGGAAATTTGGACGATTTCGTGAAGTGATATTTTTAATATCTTTGAAACATGTAAAATGTAGCATTTTTTAAGTAATTATACAAGTACATAAATTACTTTACAAAATTAATAATTCAAAATAAACCGATAATACAAATTGCATCATCAAAATAAATTAAAAATTGTCTTTAATTTGTCTATGTTACGAGATTGATTTTACACGAAAAAATTAGTATAGGTAGCTTAATTAGTTCAATTATGACTGATTAAAAAAAGTACCTTGTTCATTTTGTAGTTAAATTTTCCAATTAATTATTACATTATATACAACTATAAAATAATATAAATCGTTCATTTAAAAAACATTTTTTTTTTTTTTTTAAGTTATTTTATATATTTTGAAGAAAAAATAAATATTACTTAGTCTTTTGCAGATCAATATATATATATATATATATTACTTATTTCATATTTGGATATTAATAATGATAAACAATTATTTTGATATATTTCGATGTAAGCTATTTCATGATATACTATATTTATTTTAATCTAAGCACAAAGGGTACTCAGTATGTATATTTAAACTCATGTTTATATTTACTTAGAAAGTAGAACGTAATACATAAATTATTTTACCTTATGAATTGTTCGTGATTTATACCAAAAATATACACCCAATTTTAGTTGGGTTTAAATAATGCATACTCCCGGTATAATATCGCCCTTTTACTTTAACTCTCAAACAACATACTAAATATAACCATTTAAATAGGATTCCCTGTTGGATAAAATACATATAATAAATGTTCATTTCCAATATCGGGTTTGTTAAAATTGGCTTTTTCTTCTTCTAACGGACGTCATGGCAATCGTTAGATTTTATTTTTCGGTAAATGTAATCGTCTTCTTTTGCTCTGCGTATTTTGTCCCCAGTGAAATTTGAATACGGTAGAAAAGGAATTGTTTTTCATTTTACGACGTCAATTTCTATACAGGTATGTGTAATGTGTGTGTGTATATATATATGCATTTGGATTTTGTATTGTTATTATTATTTTGTTTCATCTTTCCATTTTATGCGTCTTTCCAAAGAAAAACAGAACGAACTTGAATTATACATGGGTGGCTGTAGAAACCTTTTTTTATCGGCCAATATAAAATAAATATAACTTGAGCTGATTATTCAGCTTAGATAAAATTATTGAGCTGAAGTTCAGGATAGTTCAGGTGAAATATCTAATATTGAAATTATTTATAACTTGAATTTTTTAAATTTCAGACAATTTTTTAATTTTATAAAATATACTATCTAGTTTAAATATATTAATTTCAGAAAAAAATTCCACTCTCAATGTTAGTTTATGTAAAATAATAAACCTATTAATTTATAATATAACGTTTGTAGGACTAATAAAAGTAATTTTATAACAAATAAAAATCTAATTATGATAAATGTTGTACATATTGATTAAAACCAATTTTACCATCTGGAAAACGTAGATATTTATATTGATTCTTTTCGCGCAGGAACAAATTGGTTTTGTTTTTTATTGCGATTTTTATGGTTTATCATTATATTTAACTTAAAAAGGATTTTATTAGCGTATTTCATTTTATATTTTTCACCGATTTTATAACGTTTTAATGAAATTCGTTTTATAGTCATTCACTAATACAACAGAAAATAAATGACATAAAAAATCTGTTGAACAAGTGTTCAAAATAACTAATGCTTATATTCAAATGAATAAAAACTGATTCATTACAATGAGGGCTTTAAAAGGACGTTTTCCAAAGTTATAAATGATACGAAATCCCATGATTGTCATTCGAAAAACTGTCTTTTAGGATTAAAATTTCAAACAAAAAGAACATTTATTATAATATAAAAGGAAATGATACTTAGTTTATTGACAAATTGCTAAGAGTTTAGAATAGGTACTTATTTTAAATATTTTATTTTTTTTTCCAATTTATGACGTATAGTATAAATTATAAATTATAATATATTAGTCTTATGAAATCGATAATTTATTTAAGTGCTCTTTTATAATGTTTAAATAATAAATAAAACGATTTATTATTACAAATATAATATTTATCATATATTATATATTTATTTATTAATAAAAAAAATTATTTAAAACTAAATAAAAGTTGTCCTTTGCATATGTTAGGTAGGTTTTTTCATTGGGTTATAATGGGAGTTATTTAGATATAAATTATTTTTATACAATTAGAATTTTTGTTGTTATTTTCAACAATGAATTATTAAATTAAAAAATAATTTAGTAATTTTTCAGATATTTTAAAACTTGAAATACTGGAAAATAAAACAATTTTGTACACAGTAGGATTTACCCCATATGGAGTTCACGAGTCAACTTAAAACATATAAAAATTATTCGGTTATGTATGTATACCAATTGTTTTTATACCTATTGATACATCAATAATTTTGAAAAATGAATTTATTGATTTTAGTAGATTTTGTAAAGATAATATCGTATTACAGATAAATGACAATAGGGCGTGTAAGAAAACGACGAAATGACTTTTATTTCATTATTTTTGTTGACCATTGGTATATCAATATAGAAACGATCAAGAGGATAAGAGGGCATTAAGATTGTCCAAATATCCTCTCAGAATTCAATCCCTTCTTACCTTTCTTACTTTTCTGTTCTTATATTGCGTATATTCTTTTTACTTGGTCAACTCCCTTTTTTCTATATGAACGTGTATTTTTTCAATCTTTTTCTTTTTATCTACTAAGTAAATATGAGTTTTGTGGTAACGACAGTAGTCGTCCCGTTGCGTGCGCATCATTTTCTCGTTTGGGTGTAAAACTGAACTTCTATCTTTAAGTTGAACTATTTTCTACATGGTTCTTCACACACCCAATAAGTGTTTTCCGCTTTCCTCCACTTTCTATATCTGTTTACTTTAGACCTCTGTAAGGCCACAAATAGAAAATCTATTTACCATGACTATAGTTGTACCTATTTATACAGTTAACCGCACTATATACTGTTTGGTGGAAATCTGTAGAAATTTTCGGAACAATCTTAATTCTTAATACATAAATATAGGAAGTCGAAACTAATCAAAGAACTTTAGTTTTATAACCAACAAAAAAATTATGAAATACCAATGTAGGCACTAGTTGATTTTTTTGTGTTTTTGATCAAAACTTGTTTACATAAATAATTATTTATTATCGTTTAATTATTCCTTATTGCCCGTCCGTCCAGCCATATGATAATAATAGTAAATAAAAAGTTCACATCCAATCGATCCGGAAGAACGCATTACGGTAATGATGGGTCCATGCCATCAATCTTGTCAGCCTTCACCGTCGCTGCTATTGCCTACTTCGCGCTCCCACGCACTCATCCCACTCTATTGCCTTCGAAGACAGCAGTGGCTGCGGTTAAACGTAGTTTTCCATTATGCACACTAAAATGCCGCTTACAAATAACGATATTCAACGAGGTAGGTGTATATCCAAAGAGGTTATCGAATATTTGAAACTTTTGCCCCGACCCCATCAAGCCCCTTGAGAGAATATGATTGACTTTCGTTGTGATGAATTAATCGGAGGAAAAAAGTATGAAAATAATAAAAACACAGTATAAATTTATCCTAAACACAAGACCAAAAAAATTTCAAACAGTTATTGATCCATTACTGTTATAATTGAAAATCGTATTTTTTTTTTATACTCCTTTTTAATTTAATCTAATCATTTTTTTTTTTTTTACATTTTGTGTTCGTACTCTATTTTATTATATATTGTTATGTTTATTTAAAAGATAATTTTCTCCACATTATGACGTATTCTAAGGCATTCATTTTTTATGTTTAGTAACGGGTCAGGAACTATTCATATTAGGTTAATAATTAAAATGCATTACATACCAAATTTAGTCTTATCCATTTAGAACAGTTTAGTACTTGCTATTTACTAATAGTTTTTGTAATCATCGTGTTTAATCAATTTTTTCTAATTGACTGACATCAGCACTTACTTGTATAGATACTTTATACTTATATTAGTTCACCTATTAAATTTACTAACCACATTTTTAATACTAGTTCAGTATTATAAGTATAATATTAAGACTATTCGTTTATTTAAAACGCGTACGGTCACATGTTCAAGTACTGATCCCAATTAATTTATGCTGTATGCTGCCATTAGTCAATTTATAAGTGTGTATTTACTAATATTTGTATATACCTTTGATGTATGACTTTATGAGTGCACAGTTACCATATTACCTATCCATAATAAATTGTATACGAAAATATTATTAATATAATATATTTGTATTAATTTTATAAACATGAAGGAATTGAATATTAAAATATTGAATGATGTTATGAATTAAAAATATTAGACAGAATTAGTGGTATTTTTGGGTCACCAGATTAATATCTCACTTAAAACTTGATATTGTTTCATTCACCTAACAAACGCCACGTCGTAAACAATATAAACGATATGTATTGTGTTAAATTGATGTACGATATAAATTTATAAAATAAAAATAATTAACCTTATCTTGTTTTGATAAAGTACCCATATTATCGTTTTGGTAATTTGGTACATCTTGGTTAATGTATTAAGCCGCAGTAAAATTTATTTCTCATGAAAAAAAAAATGTTATAGCATATAAATTATTAATTTTCATAATATCCATGTTCAAGTAAATATCGGTCGATAAAAACAGTTTTTATTAGCAATACCTATATTAATAATAATTTCATGACATCTACCCTTATATGGACGTATCTATATCCCTACTAAACCCAATACGTTACTATTGGCAATTCATATTCATTAGCAGTGTAATTGTGTAATTATTATAAACTGTAAAATTAACAAAGAAATTAATATTTGTTTATTTTATTATATCATAAAATTAGCAATATATTGAAAAGTTACAGAAAACATAGACATTTTTTTTATTTAAGACACACGGTAACAATGGTGTAGAATTAAAAATTATCAATTACAAGTTATATAAAAAAAGTTGTAACATGCCACAATATAAAGTATTTAGAACGAATCATTTTAAATTTATTAAGCTACGTACATTATTTGATCATCTTCAACTTATTCAGTACCAACTACCAAGATAAAGTTTCGATAGCAAATAAATTCGATCTTAAGTAATATGTTTGTGTGGGCATATTGAAGTACGTGCATCGTTGAATTTGATACTACTCGATAAAATTGTTGAGAGCTATCATATTTTGCAAATTTATTAAAAAAAAAAATGCATAGCTACGTGATGATAGAACAGCAAAAATATTGTTACGATACCCCATTATAATACATAACCATATTTTGAGTATTCATATTTATTTAATTTTTAAAGACGACGATTAAATACATTTAGAGTACGTAGTAGTTTTTATATAATTAGACGTCCTAACTTCACTCACAATTACAGGTCATAATATAATAATCGTGAAAATACATGAAAAATAATATATGTATAATTATATATGACCGTATGGGTATTGCAATTACTGATTAATGTCTTAACTTGCCGCAATAATTAGCGTACCTACTATAGCGTTTATTTACAAATTACAACTCAACCAAAAAGGTATTTAGGATTTCGGTTTCTTAGAGTCATAAAAGTGCTTCCCACTCAATTTATGAAAGTGTATACTAAGCAAATATTATTATTATAAGTTATCGTAAAAAAAAATAATAATAAGAATTTACTGTAATAGTGGGTTTTTAATGTACCTCGTCATTGAGTAGTCTGTGTTAAATTATTTGAATTCAATGATAAATAATTGTATACAAAAAATGGCGGTTCTGAGTGAAAGAGACTAAAGGTAGTTTACATTATTTTATATTAATAAATTTCTTATTAATGATTTCTTGATTTGTAAGGTTGAATGTATTTTTGTCTTTTGATGTCTTGAAATTATTTTAAGAACAATTATTTTTAAGGAACTTTTTATTAAATTTTAATAATTTATATGATTACATTACATCACGTATAATTTTGTAATACAACATTATTGTAAACGATATAAAAATGAGTTATTTATATTATTTAGCAGAAAAAAAAATTGTTCTTACTTCTTATCGTATCCAAAACGTACCCGTATAAAATAAAGTACCTATAAAGCAAAATTTTACGATCCAGTAAAATCCTTGTCTAATTCGACGGTAGGAGGTTTTGGATACGTCTTTAGGGGCAAATACGCTCAGTACAGTTATTAGAACTATAATAAATGGATACTCGAAATATTTTTAAAATAGTTATAAATTAATATTTAATAACCTCAAACTGTGTTCGCGAGTGCAACGAATCTAAACGACCAACGCGGCGGTGGCAGCGACGACGGCCGACAGGGTTAGGTACCTACTGCAGCCGCGAAGTTGTTATAAATTACGCGGCATATTTGTACAACGGTGTCGGTGATGTAGAATACTTGTGTAAAAACGTATCCACACATATTATTATTATTAAAATACATTATTACTTCAGACTAGCGCACACACATTAAACGAAGCATTCCGTAGGTGAAGTTTGGTGTATACTGTATAATATTATAATATACGGTGGGACTAGTGCGTTAATTTTTTTCCGTTTTCCACTTATTCCTACAATGTCGGTAGGTATAACTGCCTGCACACCATGCGGTGTATCCACGCCACTCTCCTGCTGCCAACTAGGTTCTTTCTGTAGTTTTTATTTTTTCTTCTTTCGGTTTTATGCCGCAATGAACATGGGTACCGAGTTTCTCATTTAATAAGTTTAACCCTTCATAATGCATAAAACGTATTACGAGTCTTAATTAAAAATCCACCCGCATCGTTCCTTTTCACATTAAACTCGCGACATTAAGGTGTACTTCCCTACCCCAATGTGTGTGTATATATATATATATATAAATATACAACAAGCAGATACGCCGCCGCCTTCGCCTCGACCACCCGCGCTTGACGCCCACCCGTCCGTGGCCGTTGCCGGTGCTGCCACCGTGCTTCTTTCGCTCAAAAAACAGGAAAAGAGAAAATCAATAACAAAAGCCGGATGGATGAGATGCTCCTGATGGCAGTGTGCTTGCTGCTGCTATTCAATATTAGCCATATTGTGTGTACACAAAGAGGAGCAATAAATATCTCTCTTTCAATTTTCACCGACCTATACCGCGCCGGTGCATTTTATTTCCATTTAGATGTGATTAAAGATCGTATATATAGTTAGATATAATAATATTCCATTTTCCAAAAAGGTATCTCGCACGTTTTATTGTTATTATTCATGCATTTATATTATAATCTATTTTAATAGAAACTACTAGCGTGCTAAGATAATGGGCACCCAAATGTAAATATAAACTATATTTTAGCATAAAATATGAAACAATATATCTGCACCGGATTTTTGGCATATAATATTGACTTTTGTAGTTTTTACGTTATTATGATGGAAATAAATCTGAAAAACATAAAATAAATTCTACCGTTCGTCCGCACAACAATAATATAAATATTTTTTGTGTTTAATAAAATAATTTTTTGAGTTGGTACTTGAATCCCTACTATCGTGCTCGTTCATATACAAAATATTCCTTTATGGTAAAAAATAAAATGTAAATGTATACGATAAAAATATGTGTATATATATTTATACTTAGCTCTTATGGCTTTAATTTTATATTATCTTGCCAATATGAACGTACAGTAGTATACAATATTATATATTATTTCATAAATAAAAGATACCATTATTCAATCTGAATGATTTTTAGAAAACCCCGATATCAGCCTTTTCTTTAAAATCAAATAGATAAAATACAGCACAGATTGACCCGATAAAATAGGTAGCATAAAACCATTTTTCACCTTTTATCATTTTATAGATTATTATTTATTAGATTGCATTCATCTTTTGAGTTATAATTCTTTTTTTCCTTTACAGAGTTATTTTGATAAACTATTTGGAATTTTTAATCCTTACGCTTATAATATTTTTATTTAAACAATACGTCATATATAACCATTCCAGTGTTAATAAAGGAATCAGCAGCAATATAAACATACTCGTGTTAAGTATAACGCTTTTTAGAATCTATAGCTTTTTAGTAATTAATCAGTGTCTATCTCATATATTTTAATTTTAAAACAATAACAGGTTTTATTTCATAGTTTAAACGTTCAAATATAATATAAAAAATTGTAATTTTGATTCAGTGTAAAAAAAATAAACATTAATATGTATACCTATTAATTTCTTATGGGCTTAGGCAAAGCTGTTTTTATAACTCTATGAATAATAAATGTATGCTTCAGTTAGCGTGCTTCTATATCAAGCATATCATCTGCAAGAAATAATATAAAAGTGAAAAGAGTTTACTCTTGTTTTCTATACATGAGTAGTAAACTGAAGAGTAAGGCGAAAGTTTTAAATATTTATACTACACGACAGAAAAAAAATCTCACTCAGTTTCTTTGATAAGAAACATGTGAAGAGTTTAGCCATAAAAAATGAATTTTAAGTTAGCTAATACTGTATTTTTCAATACTTTGTAACTGTGTGATTAATATATCTTAAAACTATTTAAAACGATAGATGAAAAAAATACAATAAAAATAAAAATAATCACATAATATACAAAATAGTATAGTGTAATAAAACATTTTTATGATTCATACAATACCTTGTGAATGTTAACTTATTAAAAACAAAAAGTCTAATTTGCATATATGAGTATACAATATGAAACATAGTTTTGTTAGTATCTTCATAAGCACTTATTATAATTATTTCAGTTCAACTCTTTAATAAAAATAAGAATATTCGATCAAGCGAACAGGATGATTATACCGGAGTACCAGGTATCGTATGAAGTGAGCTATCTGAACACGATACAGTCTGAAAGCTAGATAAAAGAAGATTAAAAACCCTTTTAAACCTTACGTAATCACGTCGAAGGATAACGTTGACAAATGAAGAATAGGTAGCAAGAATATGATTATACACATTAAATGTTTTTGCGATAAAACATAAATAAAAAAAGTTAGTTTTTTTTAAAACGTAAGGAAATATTGTCTTTTCGATAAAATCGTTGAAACGCGACGTTTATGGTATTATAGTACGTAATGAGTAATGTACAGTAATATTTTAATATTTTAATTGGCACCGAAAATATAACGCTAATCCTCAAAAATATTTTCTGAGCCCCTCTTCAATACTCCTCATGCAAGTCATATACTTCTATTAATTTTAGCCTTAAGCCTAATAATTTAGCTCAAAATTCAAACATCGAATTAGCATTATAAAATTTTCTTTCCAACCTAACATCTACGATCTACCTATTATCACCGCTGTATCTAACACTCATATTATTCCATAATCAATATAATAACCATAATTTATTTTTCTAATGTATTATTCTGTATAATTATAATTTGTAATTGATAGCTTTAACAACTTCTTGTTGAAAGTTCATAAAAAGAAGTAGGCGTGAATAAATTAAATAATATATTTTTTATTTTTTTTGATTCTGTACTGATCTGAACAGATTTATTTTGATTTTTATTGCTTACAGTATTTGCAACGTTCATTTTTCACATTACGAAATACCCTGAAGGATGTCTGTTACTGTCAGTTATAATCGTATGGGAAGTAATTGGTTGGATTCAAAGGAGACGATTGATAATGACAGTACGATGAATTTGAAAGCCTATCGGATTAACAACGATTATTGCTATTTAAATGCCGCGCAGAACATATTACGATAAAATGTGATTAAAGTCCTATCAAGACCAATGACGACAGAATGGTTAAATTGGAAAATCCAATACACTCTAAATAAAATCTTTCCAATTATAAATTCGTTCCCGGTTACTTACTGTACATATATTATTATGTATTAAAAACATAATGTTTTTGTCGATACAATAGGATATTGAAGTTTGTATATATTTTTTTTTTGTTTTGGTTAGAAAAGTCGTTTAAAAGTGTAGTTAAGTAATTATGTCGTACCTACTTACGCCTATATTAAATGTGTATACATATATTTTTATATTTTTTATAACATATTATCGAAATGACGGCATACGAAATTATGTAATATTCGACAATTAACAACATTTCTAAGTGATAGTTACAAAAATACACAGTTTATATTATTATAGTATTTATATTATGTTCAGAAAGAATATGTTTTTTACGTAATATCAAGAATATCAATATATTTGTGTCGTGAGTTAATGAGTAGTTTTACTACTACGGATAATGTTTTGGGAAGTAATAATTATATCTTATAAGTTGCATGGCAAAAAGTACATAAAGTTGTATGGAAATAATTATTTAAAGAATAAATCGTACTTTATTTACTATTAAATTTAATACATAAGAAAACTATCAAGCATGAACGCAGTTATTTATTTACACTGACTATAGGTACTAAATATTTTGAAAAGATTTGAGAGAGTATAAACATTTCTAGGATATTTGGGTAGAACTTTTTTCATTAGGCTTTTACGAGCATAGTTTCAAAAGTATTTCTTTAATTCGAATACGTATATTTCACTGAAGTATAGAAACTTAACATGTTTATAATTAGTCGTCGCATCCTGCTAAAATATAATATTTTAATAATAAAAATGTAAAACACATAATATAAAAATTCAAATTTAAACTGCATAATAATTTCCTAAACTAAAATATTCAGATTTTAAGCAATTTATATATATATATATATATATCAATATATAAATCTCAAACAATATAGTAGGTATTATATAATATTGCTTCTATATATTATAATATAAAAACTTAATGTAAAAATACAAATTATTGATGTACCTATCTACGTTTATGTTTGCATTTAAGTAGGTAACAAATGTTTGTAAAATTGTCTGCCAACATGATATATTTCTTGTGATATAGCTCAGATATTTTCCTTTAGTATCGTTATCCATTCAGCTGATACTATTGTACTAAAGTATAGTTAATCCGTCAAACACGTCACATATCATCACACAGTAAATAATGATGTCAGACACAATAGTTTTAAATGACAATCAAATAAACGGCTCAATTTGTTTTCTTTTTTTTTTTCAGGATTTTATGAAAACAAATTATTCGAATATTAGTCAAAGTTAACTCATTATATTTCATATAAGAATTTCTATAAGTTATATTGATTGTTCACGGAAAAATTTAATTTTTTCAACAACAAAAAATCAATTTTGATTAATTCAAAGGTCATAAAATTGTTGAAAACAGGTATTTTTAATCCGTTCAAAGATTATAGTAAGGTGAATGGTTTTAGTTTCATTAATTACTTTAATACAAGTTTAAGAATTTAAAATAAATTTAAAAAAATAATTATTTCAAATAATTGTTAACAATTGTAGACAGAATAGGGAATTTTCATAATTTATTTTTCATTAATATATTTTTAAATTTTATAAATTCGTAGGTTGAGTATTAAAAAATTAAAACTATACACTTTAATTGTCCTTAAGTATTAATTTAAAATACCAAGTATTACGTGATCCGTATCAATAACAATATTTTTAAATCTTTTTAACATTATGTATATAAAATTATTATTGTTATTAGTCTTAAATTTAAAAAAATATATTTTTTAAATAAGCCATATTAAATAATAAATAAATTATATTTATAAGACTTGCAATTTTTTGTATTCAATTGACGATTTAAATTTATTTTAAATTTAGTTCCATTTTTAAAAATTTATCTTATTGAGTTTTTTACTTGCATGATGAATTTATTATGAACATCAAATTGTACTCATTAGCAATAATGATTATCTAAATAAAGGTGCCTAAAAAAACATGTACGATGTACAAAACTTGTACACTTGTAACTTTATGGATTGTATATGTAGATACTATATTATAAATATTACTATTGAAAATACTCTGGGAAGTTAAATAATTTACTCTAGATATTTATTAATTTTTAGTCAAACAATATCTATACAAAAATAATAAAGGACAAGAAATATGAATATAAATTTATTTAAGTATTGAATTTGATTGGAAATGGACTTATGTTTAATGCTGCCATCAAATAAACTAGTAGTTGCAAAAAAAAAAAAAAAACACACACATACAAGATAATTTAAATTTTATCTTTTATAATAAAGTTTATTAATTTTTATTATTTAAAATTTAGTTTTGATTGTGTTTAAACCAATGTTTTTTTTTTTTTTTTTATGAAACAGTTATTTTATTATCTGAAGGACTAAAGCCTGAAACCCTGGATTTTGTTGATGAAAAAAATACTGGTAAATGGCTTTAATAACAGATATATTTTTTTCATTGCAATGTACTATTATGTTTGAAGAATAAAAGATACAGACAGTACTGGGTTTTTTTTTATATTTTTTCATGAATAAGATATATATCATATCAGTATACCAATCATTCGTAGCTAGATTGCTAGAATCACACAAACTTCATAATAAACGTATCTGTTGATTTTTTTTTTTACTTGAAGGCTTGATAAAATCTTTTTTTAAACTAATCAGTTAATATAGAAATATTATTGGATGCATATCACTAGTTTATGCCACTGTTGATATAGTTTCTAATACTTACTATAAATTCATATAAATTAAATGCTTTATGGTAAAATTATAACGAAGTTATGAGTTAGTATTGAAATGAAAAAGTATGCAATTTTAACATTAATAGCTTTTATGATATGAGTAATTATTTATTTACGAAATTGTTTTTCATTTTAATTTGATTTAATTTTTGTCAAAGAAGATGTTGTAAAAATATGCATTACTAACCGATGATAAAATTATTAATATTACTTTATGTAAAATAGATAAAAATGAACATTTTCAATTAAATTGGATCTTAGCAAAATGTTGATAAAAGGGACAAGATTGTTAGTATTTGTAATTATTTCGATGTTAACGTGTAAGAAAATTTTCTTTCCTTAATCAATTTGTACTCTGTATACCAAATATAAGGACATTTACAAGAATTCAAGATTGATTGAAATCCAACTGACGATAGTTGTATAGCTATAGTATGAACATTTTACTACTTTATTAGACTAGACTTAGTCAAGTATTCATAATTGGTTTTAGAAATTTTTTTTTAACTTAATTGCAGTTGTTTAAAACAATGAAAAAACTTTTAATTTAACGATTTAGTTATATGAAGTAAAACAAATAGATAATAATACAATAAAATTATAGTTTATGCAAAAGTAAGTTAAAAAATTAATATTATACCATGCAAATATATTTTATACCAATCATTATAATAGTTGTAGATGTAGATCAATTGGTATTTATTTGAAATAGACATTTAAAATTAATGTATACAACTAAAATATATTAGTATTAAAAAACCATGTAATAACGTAATAGTTCATTTTTATAAATATATACACTTTTTTTATTCAGAAATAAAACTTATTATCATCAAATTAAAAAGTCATTAACTTGTAAATAATTTTTATAATTTATGTGTTAAAAAGGTAAATAAAATATTAAAAATGTTAAGTTATAAAATTTTTTTACTTATAAACTTTTTCTGGAAAAACTTAAGATTCTATGCCATAGACAGTTTATAATCTGTTAGTGATGGTTGCAAAAGTTCGTTAGAAATGTAATACCTACCTTAATAACTTATTTAACTTATTTAAAAATCAAATTAAAGAAATAAAAAATGTTTATAAAGCTAGTGAATAATGCATTTAATTATCTTATAATTTAACTGACTTATTCATCATGTCTATAAATTACTTAAGAAGATGACAATACCTGATTTTGGTTTTATAGATATTTTTAGAACATTTTAAATTGTACTAATAGCTTTAATTAAGTTACATGTAAAAAAATGTACAATGAATTATTGTTTTTATGTATTAGAACTTAATAAACTTAACACTATAAATTAATCTAAAAAATACAAAATTAATTTGATTATAAAATAATATGATAAATAATATAATAGAATAAGAAAATCACTAACTAATATTAAATGAATAATCCATATTATAAGATATAAGTGAGACTAACGGCTTCGTAAACGTACGAATTTTTCGATTTTTGATTGTTATGATAAGAAGTGAATCAATAACTGTTTTATATTAAATTTGTATGATTTTATAATATTGAAATTGTATTTTCACATTTAAGCCTTTGTAAATTAAATAAGTACCTACTTTAAAACATTTATAGTTATAGCATACTTGATACTTAAGAACAAATCATATTAGTTCTCATCAATAGTATATTGTTTAAGGGTTAATTATTATTTTTTTATTATTTTTAAATGTAGTTTATCTATTTTAAATAGGAAAGTAATTTAGTTAGTTTAAACTTGAAAATATTAGAATATTTAGTTATTAGTTATTTTTAGAATAAATAACTTAATAATTATAAACATATTTGAGTATTACTATCTGAAATTTGTAAAATTATAATAGTAATTATTTTTATAATATGTACTATGTGTGATGACATATTTTTTTATTTTGAAATACATATTATTCTGACGATAATTCTTTTTGTATATCGCAGTTAATTAACTCACGCTGTTATTAGCATAATAACTATATTTACTTACATTTTTGGTATCGTTAAGATAATGGTCAATATTTTTTTTTTTTTATTCCCATTGAAATTACCCTACCGATTTTCTCGGTGTTTAAGTCCTTTGGTCGAGCGTAAAAGATGTGGATGAGAGTATACGAGAATGAGAACCCACTTGAAAAATAAAGATACGCGTTCGTATGAGACGTGAACAATAACATTCATCAGACACAAAAGTGTAGTTAGAGTGCCATTTTAAACACGGCCCCTCGGTAAATCACTCCATGATACACACAAACACACATTTACATCTTATATATACATATAATATAAAACCCATTGTCCTGAGCTGGTTTCACCCTCTTATACAGCATGTGAGGCAACCGCCCAAATGACTGCAATAATCGTTATTTTTATGTCAGAAATAAACTTCGAAATTATGTTTACTTCTTCAAAATAAATACATTATTCAAGGAAATGTATAATATTAGTAAAATATTTTAGTAATAAATAGCTTATATTTATATTTTATACAATCGTATTCATCATAGATTAACTTCCGGCTAAGAATCTCGATTGTGGATTTTAGAGGCGAATTCGATTTCGTTTTAGGTTGTGGGGGGGGGGGGGGTAGCTAAAAAATTATCACCACTCAAAATTTAACCTTAAATGACGTAAAACATAACATTTCAACAAAATTTCAGCTAAAATCACGTCGCTGGTTGGTTTATTAGATATAATACTATTTATTTTCTAATTAAATTAATTATATTATTAAAACTATAATATTTTATAAATATATCATTAAGCTTTATTAAGCTGTCCTCGTGAACTTCGTTGCCCATAAAGAATGCATTAAATACTGGTTAAATTTGGTTGTATAATGCGAAACGTAAGTGGATAAATAATATTATAGATTTTGATGGATTTTAATTAATAATTGGACCAATGACAATATCGCCGTATCGTAATCGTAGTTATTATAGAAATCGAACACGGGTTTTTTGGGATCGATTCTCGTTCTTAATTAACTTTGCTTCAAGCGTTCAGATTCCCATCGTGTGCCTCGTTCGTTCTACTGTTTCAGCAGCTCTTGAAGTAGAGGTATTGATCCGGTTAGTTTTCTGACTTCCGTTTTGATCTTAGATGTTTCATCAGACGTAATGGCTAATAATTGCCATGGTCTGGTTGATCTTCTAATATTTAGTTTTTTTTTTTTTTTTTGGTGGCATTACAAATAATATCCATTACTTAATGTTAGCCGACAGATAAAGCGCCTAAAGATAATTAAGCTATGTACCTATGTGTGACACAAATTGCATCTAAATGTCCGACTTATTTACTTTAGATAATATAGATATTCACATAAATATTAATTTCTAATAACTATTAATAACTGTTATTTTTTCATCTACGTTAACAAAGTCAACAATCTTTCATCAATCATCATCAACAATTTTTTTTTTTAATTTAATAAAGCAAGATAAATTCATAGATCCTGAAAAATCTTAAGCTTTAATAATTTTATATTAAATGAAGATAATTTTTTTTGGACAAAGACTAAGCATCTAAGAAGTAAAACTAAAATTGTTTTTCAAAGTCTCTAGTAGTTTTTGCATTATGCACGCACAACGGCAGACCTCTATCATTTTATTATTAATATAGATAATTATTTTATAGTGCTTTATTGACGGAATATTATGTATCATAGGTTATACTACCTTTCTTACATAATGTATTATACTATTCAAAGCTACAGTTTTTTGTAAAGTATTTATCATTCTTGGTTAATTATAAAATAGTTTATTTAAAAATAAAAAATGTATTATTTAAATTAACTTAATAATAATTTTTTATTATTGAAATTTAATATTTATTTTTATTATAATAAGTAAATATACGAAATTATTTAAAGTACTTAATACTATATTGGTTTAATATAATGACATCAAATAATTATATTAATTGCATTTATTGGCATGGCATAAAATTATAAAATCTTGTTTACCTTACTTTCTTTATAATAATGTGTATGTATTTAAATGAGCGGTTGCTAAAATATTTGTATACTGATAATTTAATTAGATTCATATAGATTGAGAATGACAATGGCAATAGTTATTAAGTAAATATTCACAGAGTGAACATATTCATTTGTCATTTCAGTAACAGATCACAATTTATACGATGAACAAATATTGATAAAATAAAATAATATTTTATGCTAAAATCGATAATGGTCAAATTTTACGGAATGTGTTATTTGTCTTACACTATAACATTGTGTAACTGATCAGAAATCATAAATTTAATAATGTTATATCCATATCATACTTTAATTTTGACTAGTTTTACCTTCTCATATGCCATTTGGTTTAATTTATTTTAATGTTTACTTCGATACTAGAATTTAATGGCTATTTACCACTGTGCTATAATATCAGGTAATTTATTTATATTAAAGTGAATTGTTACGAATGAGGATTGAGTGGTACATAAATCTACACTTAGTAAATTTCAATTTTAATATCGGTTCTCTGCAAAGTCAGTCTACAACGTTTCGTTATAACTCACTGTTTTGAATAATATGATTTTTATTATTATAAATTAAACGCAGTAGTTTTTTTTTCATTTGAAAACCAAAAACATTTTTTTTTATACCAAAAAAATATTAAACATTATTAAGTACATCGTAATCTGAAACCGAAAATTGAGAAAATTTTTAAGTATATCATTCGAGTGGTGGAACACCTAGAATTTTCGTAGTTATATGTAGTACTTTGGTTCTTTTTGTGCTAGATATTTGAAAGTGTTGATTTTTATTAAATTTGTTTTTAATTTATACACAACTAAACTTTTGTTTGTGAGAAAAAGCCCTGAATATTTAATGCAAGATTTCACGTAAGCCGTCGTTTTAGAATTTTAGATAATAAAAATATAAAATAAATTGTCACTTTTTTTTATACTCATAATAATAAACAAAGTTCAAAATTGAACGAAATAAAAATCAGAAAATTTTTCAATTTATTTTGCTGTTAAATATTTATATCTAATGTTAGATAACCTTTAAAAACTGTTTTCTTTATAGATTTTCCCTTTAAAAATTATAAAAATTTGACCGCAATTGCACAATTATTTTATTTGAGTACCTAATGTTTAAACGGATTTTTAAACGTAAAATAACGATTTCTAGTTTAATAATTTTGTTTTAATTAGGATATTTTAATGGTAGAAACTTAAAACTTAACAGTTTTTTTTGATAACTATATCATTATTTACTACACATAATGAAATTTCTCAAATTATTTGAATTAATTTATAGCTTAAAAGCTTTTTTTGTCTATTTTAAACAACAAACTTATTCACATCGATATACGGTAAGTCAGTATTTACTGTATAATTATATGATATACGATAATATATAATGCTATGCATATATATTTAATATAAACTATTATAATAATTTAATATATAATAAATGTATTTTTTTTTTTACGAATATTAATTCAATGTACCATAATACGGATTATAAAATATATAACTATAATAGCAATTGCAATATAAATATATTGTGAAATATAGGCTGACAGACTGTTTCCGCTCAGAATCGCTTTTCGTAAGCAATGATTTATCGTTGAATTCAAATTTAACTCGTCCACTACAGTGACTCAATGACAAGGTATATTATTCAACACCTACCGTACAGAAGAGTGGTTACCTACTTGCTCACTTTTTTTGTTTTTACCTCATTTTTGATATGATTTGTAAGCTATTGTATAATTTATACTGAGACATTTATTATCATATCGGATTTTTAAAAACAATTTTCATCAATTTGTTTTAATATGCACTGCCTCCGTATTAAATATATATTTTTACCAAATGCCGTATACGACCGGGACGGAGAACATTATATGCTGCCGGAATCTCTCGCTGCATCAATCAACGTGGACCTCAACTTTATCTCTGCCTCAATCAAATTTATCGTTCCCACTGATCTAATCAACATGATATAACTCTCTTTATCGTACCATCTGGTATTTAAATAGTCTTTATATTATTATTTGTGCATTGTTATACTTTTTATATTATCTATAATAATTAATATATTTATTTATGTATGGAATTTAATCTTGTTAATATTACCCAATAACTACTGCTGGCATCGTTTTATTTAAATACAAAAAAAAAAAAATATATATATTTAAAATGTTAATTCGAAATCATATGCAGGTATTACTGGCAAGTTATTCATACATGACTTAATAGCATTCACTATACTTAGATTTAAGTCCTGTTCCAACAGCTATTCGGAATTGAGTAACATTTTCATAAGTACCAATCCCTTCTTACAATTAAATGGACATATTAACCACATAAGATATCAATCCACAATCAATGAAATATCACATACAGTATAACATAATTTTTGATTTAATTTTTAAATTTACAATACTATAATATTAGTATATATATATTGCAAGTAACTATAGAAAGTAACTACCCAATAGTTATATTGTCAGATTAAAGACATGTTATGGTTTATAATTGATATATTTTTTCAATATTTAACGTAACAATTAATTTAGTGTATTAAACAACATAAAAACGTAAAATTATTATTAATTATCGAATTAATAGGTACTTAATATTGTTTATTTATGTCATCAGAAACTTAAAAATAAAACTTTGATGTAGCAATCAAGACAGAGAAGAAACAATTTTTGTTTATGATAAAACTTTATAAGGGCGTTAACTTTTTCTACCAAAATCGACTTTTTCGTTTATCACCAGTATAATAACACATATTTACATTTTCCGTCACCACAAATTGTAAATACATAAGTATTGTACCACATAAGTAAAAACACTTAAAATAATTGAAAATTTCTTATGCTAAAAATAACTCAAAAAGAGTTAAAATGTTTTGAGAATTGTACTGTGTTATGAAATATTCATATGAACTTTTAGTGAAAATTTAAAGTATTTATTGTTATTGTTATTATTATTATTATTTTTTTGAAATACAATAAAATATCAATAATTCTTTGAGGAGATAAAGTTATTTTACGGGTGAATATCGAATAGCAAAAACATTTGAATGCTCATAAAGTCATAAATAATTAATTTGGCTTTCCAGTAGATTTTTTTTTTTATTTGAGTTGAAAAATGTATAAAGAACTCTGTATTAGATTTTTAGATCTTAGGTATAAAAACAAAATTTTTATACATTTCTAATCACAAAACAATTTGCTTACTTTTGTGTATTTCATTAATATTGTTAACATTATAGCTTAACACGCTTATAAAAAATATTGTGACTATAAATTTTAATATTTTTTTATTTAAGAAATTAACAACGTATGAGAAGCTTTGTAATAAAGTTTCAAGCATTTTCATCTAGAAAATAATTTTTAATCAATATTTATACAAAAAATAGTAATAAAACATTTGGTAAAAATTTTTCATTTATGAGGTACATCAATTGAACAAAACTGATTTTGTTGAAAATTGGATTAATCTAACTTTAATTTTATATTCATTTTCCGGATTATAAAAATAAGTAATGAGATTTTTTAAGTTTGACACCTCTTTAAATTTCAAAATTTTTGAAAATCGAAGTATTTTATCTTTAACTTATCGTATATTTATTCATTCATTCATTCAAAAAAATATATCATGATAAAATCAATATATTTATCGCTCCGCTCAGAATCTTTTATACGTACTAAATTAGAGCTATACATTAATTCGTATTAATACATCACGTGTTTGATTTATTTCTAAGATATAATAGTATATCATGTATTTCACTGCAGCCAATAAAATTATGAATACCGTCACACGTCATGAAAATAATACAATCATAATATTTAAAATTCATATTAAGTGATTTTTACGCTTGCGCCGCGGTAGCAATGAATTTAAACGACTGTGAAAACAAGTGTACAACAGACTGTAATAATTGAAAATAAGAACTAAAACGAAAAATGAAACCGTTTCTTGAACACATAAATCATAATTAAATATAAATGTTTGTCGGATGAAATTTTCTCTTGGAAATATTCAAGGAAGGAAAACAGTATATTATTATGCATAAAGTTAAATAGATGGAACGAAATGTTTTAAACAAAAGTTTTCAGTACACCATAAATCAAATAGAAAATACAATTTTTTTTAGTTTTTATCCGACCGTTGTGGTGCGTATGCATATACATACATTTATACACGGCAGCAGCAGAAGGTGGTTTGCCGGGTAGAGCATCAACGGTAATTTAATCAAGCCTAAAAAAAAAACCACTGGCGTTAACGGCGTCGTGCCGTAGCAAGACCTCTATGTAGATCCTTTGCTTTGACTACTCTCCTCCCGTTTCATGCGTTCATAAACGACGAGGTCGTCAAGAAAAACTTGTTTTAAGTTAACGCCAGCACGCCGGTCGCAGTAGAATCATTTCGTTTTAGTTTTTCGTCTCTTAATCTTTTGCATCCGGAACGCCGAGCAAACTCTTAGGTGATATTTCCCGAAGTACTTAAACTTGGAGTGAGAAAAGGAAAAAAAAATAATATTCGACCGACTCTTTATGTAGGTACCGTGTTGGCACCCCACCTCGTTTCCTTTCCGTCCCTTAAACACTGCCACTCGTTCTCTCTCTTTCATTTTCTTTCTGTCTTTCTCCGTATTTTTCTCACCCTGTATGTATCTCACTCTCTCGCTCCTATTGCTATACACCACACCTTTAGTTTTTAAGTACAAAGTCAGTGCGCTGTACCGTACACTTGTCACGGAGGGGGTAGACCACCCGCTACCATTATATGCCACCGCCAGTCGACGACCCATAAACGCTCTCGTTGTCGCCGGCAAACACGATGATGGTGGAGTTCTTTTACACGAGAGTCACAAAACTTTTTATTCGGGAAAATCGTTTCGGCTCGCAGATGTGTTTGAATAGACTATTACTTTTGTAACTCGATTGTCGGCCATTTAGAGAAAAAGATGGTAACGACGACGACAGAAAGAAAAAAATAATTTTGTACGTGGAACGAGGCAAAGTAATGTTTATGTCCCATAGCATAGGATCAACTATCAGGCATGGCGCTATTCTCCCACTTCCACTCATTTCTTTATCACTCTTTAACTGGTAGACGTACCGTAGTTTAACGTTTAACGTTGCTTTTTCAAGGCATTCGTGTTATGAACAGTATGTGATAATATCACATCGAGAATACAACTTTTGTACCCGTATTCGTATGTAAACAATGTTCATTCATTTACTGAATACATTATAATTTGCATTTAGCAACTGTTCATATTTCCTTTTCCTGGTGTTCATGCTCAATGTTCGTCTTGCGCCAATAATTTCTCGTGTAAAAGGAAATAGAAATATATGCTGAATCAATGCATCGGAAGTTTTCGAAATCGGAAATATTCTTTTGGGTGATAGTTTGACAAGACTTTAGGAAATAATGTGTAGACATTTATATGTAAACGTGGATTGAAATAGTATATGTATACCAATCGTCAACTAAAAACTGATATTAAAAAATAAAATATTATTATAATAATATAGGTATTCTATTATATTCTAACATCATTTATACTATAAAAGTGTCCAAAAGTTATGTAGATTCTAAACAGGGTTAGGCAGTTATCAGTAATATGACGTATCAAAGTTACATAATCAAATTGTATTTGTAACTTCTAATTTGTAATAAGTCACGTAATTTTCAAGTAAAATCCAGTGATATTCAAATGCAACTGATTACATTTTTTATTGTAGCTTTGCAATAATTTTTGAAAATTGGAAAATTATATATAATTAACATTAATATGAAAGTTCGTTTTATTAAAAAATATCGAAAAAACTATATTGCATATTTATTTAATCATACTCTTCATCATAGTGATATAATTACCCTGATGTATTATTTGTATATTATATGCATTGTATAGTATATTAAATAGTTAACTAAATTTTTCTGAATTGTTGTATATAATTGGGTTCCGTGTTTCAATGTTCAAGTCTAAAAACAATATCTGTTTTCATTTATCCTGCTTAATACTAAAAATTACGTTATTAATACCATTGCTCAAGTCATATATTGGTTTAGAAAATGTTTACTTTAATTATGATCAAATTTATAATAAATATATATATTTGTCTGTTGATTTATTTTAAACTATAATAATATCCACTGTACCTCATATAGGTGTTAAACTATAAAATAAATATTGCAAATATTTAAGATTTAAACAAAATCATTTTGATTATACGTGTTATTTCATATACTGACTAGGTATTTATCATTTTATTTATTTTCAGTTTTCAATAATATTATTATAGAGATATTAAAAGTTTAAAATGGTAAGTATTTGTTGTGTTATTAATGGTAAATACATCATTTAATTTAATGTAGGTTTTTACATTTAATTTTTAGTATAGAAGATTAGTAATATTGATGTATAATTGTGTACTGTCCATTAATATTTTGTGTCAACGTAATATATTTTAGTTTTTAATTTAAAGTTCGTACATTTTTTTTATGTAATACTACGCTCTAACCATATATATATATAAGTTATTACACCAGGTATGTAATATTTTTTAACCAATGTTTTAATAAATTTCAATGTAAGAACTTTTTAATTTAATTTATACTAACGTACAAAACAAATTTTTATCATGAGTCCATTAATTTGTTTGTGCCATTATTAGAAATAAACGTAAATAATTAAGTGACACGTAACTAAATTACTTTAACTGTAATGTGTAATCAGTTACAAATTTTCAAAGTATCTCGTATTTGGGAACTAACAGACACACAATTTTAGTAAAACTTTAATCAGTTACAGTTTTTCGAGTAATAACTTGTTCATCACTGTATGCAGGCATGTAATTTATTAAAGTTAATATTTATATAAAATTAATTTATTCTAAATCTTCAAACCTTACATTAAAATACATATTACAAGTTAATCTTTACTCAGTATAATTGTACAATATCACTCAAATACCAGTTATTAATTATTGATAATTAATTTACCATCTTTTAATTTTAATATTTTCTTTGGAAAAATTTATAATAAATCATATCATTGTAAAAGTTTTGCATTCATATAGGGTTTTAGATAAATTATATAATTTATTGAATTGTATATTAAAATTAGCAATGGTAAATATTCATAACATAGAATATCAATGAATAAAAAGTAGGATTAGAATATATGAAGATGATAACTATCGTTTTAATTCAAATTTAATTTAAATAATGTAGACGACAAATAAATCAACTATACATTAAAACTAATAATTGACAAATATTTATAATTATATTATATTAACAATGTGCTTTATGTCAATTCAAAATTTTCATATAAGATACTAATATTATTAAAAATAAATTTTGATTTATTCTAGATTCAATTTCCATTTAATTATATTTAAACTGTATTTTTTCCGAATTTAGTATAACTGTAACTTAAAAAATTAATGTTCAATTGATAATTTAAAGATTAATGATTGTATTGGTTTAGCTTTTTTAAATCGATAAATTTGAATTAAAGTGTTTTGTATAAATTTAGGTTAGGAAGTCAAAGGGCTTTTCTTGTCAGTTTAAATACGTACAAAAAAAAAAAGAACTTGTATAATCATCGATTACGAATTCTCAGGTTCTCTTTTTAATTTCATTTATTTTTTAATCGTATGTATTTATATAAATTATTAATTAATTAATTAATTAAATTCAAATAATATGACATGAGTAAAAAATAAATATAAATATTTTAAATATTAAAAAAATGCGAACTTCATTAAAATTTTTAACTATTTTTCAATTTTGAAAAATATAAATATTTCAAAAAATGTTATTTATTTAAAGACATACATCATGTTTTTAATACAACGTATTGTAAACGAATATAAATATAATATTTTTGACATATTTTTTAAAGCAAAATACAGCGAAGGTTATCTGATTTTCAACATTAAATTGACATAGGTAATTGTGAAATAGTTCACGCAGAAAATGGGTTATTAAAAATATATACTTCCAGACTACTTCGTCCGGGAAAAATACGGCATTAAATAGGTATATCTCAGTATTATAGTGTACCTCAGTTCACATACAAATCGACGTCGGTGTACTTTACTTTGTAAATTTATTCGACCGAGTTGAAAAATCCGTCTATGATGGCTGGGATATAAAATTTGGTTGAAACTACTCATTAAATTATCTTTATGCCTCTAACAATAGTTTCTGAAATTTTCGTCAAAATCAGTAAAGGTAATTTTTCAGTATAGAAGCTAAAAATATACATTGATATGTATCTTTATATATATTATAATATTATAAAAGTTTTTGATAAATTGTTTATATGAACGACCATATAGCAACCTATATGGTTTGATAAACGAACCTATATAAGATCTTCCAAAGCTTCGAGGAATATTTGTATACAATTTATTGTATTATAGTCAAAAACACAATCTATTAAACAAAAGTAGGAATGACAACCAGAGGTGTATTAAAATATATTGCCCTAGGTATGAACGACATTTCGCTAAGTAGTACAACAACCATTAGAGATAAATAATTTTTTATTGTTAATATACACAGTGGTGCTATACACAATATTTTTCTTAACTTAGTTAAGATACTTAATTAATATTGCGTACGTTAAATTATTACAATCCGATTTTGTGCAATAATTTTATTTGGACAATATTCCACCTACTTATTTACCATAGATTACTTCCGGTGACATAATATTTTCTTAAGTTTTTTTTTTTTATAGTAAAATTGGAGTGTTTAAAATATATGAGTTTTTATAGAAAATCCGAAACGCCACGCGCTAGTCGCACACACTTATTCATATATTGTACTCACTATTATAGTATAAAACATTTTTTTTTCGTGGCCGCCTGCGCATAATGTCGTTTCGGATGAATCACTATTGACAGGTGCAACTAGTTGCAAACCCATCGCAGACACGTCATTAACAGACAACGCAGTCTTTTTTTCCCCTACTCGTGGGGTAAAATCAACAGTTGTAAATATGAACAAAGCTGTCAGGCGAAATACAGAAAAATATGCTTACAGAGCGAAAAGGAAATAGCCCTAACAACTGTGGTTATTTATTTTTCCAATATTAAATTGACCATCAAAAGGCATACATCACACAATATAGATCAGGTTAATAGGTTTTAATTTTTTTTTTTTTTTTTACTCTTATATAAGTGCGGAATTCGTAAAATACGATTCTACACAGTTGTCAAGTCATATTATAGCTGTATAACCTTTGAATTAATAACATTTCGTTAAGTTTCTCGGTATGCGTTCCTCGTGGTTGGGAAAATACTCGCGGCAATACTAAAAATAAACGTTCCGTTTAACCGGATTTCTGTAGATTACGCATTGCGGTCACGGCGTCTAATTAAAAGTATAGTCTTCGGAATTACCGAAAACAACCAAAACACAAACATACACACCCCGGAAAATCATGATAATATCAAAACGTTACTGACCTGCAATGATTAGGTAGACGATGAGCAGATCCGGGAGTATTCCCATGTCCCATTCAGCGGCGGCGGCGGCGGTTGCGGTGGCGCGCACGACCCGTCCTCGTCGTCGACGTCCGGTCTCCTATCAACAGGACGTGTTGCGGCCAACAACGATTAGTGGCTCCTTCTGACGTCCGTCGTCCTGTCGTCGCTGACAGCCGTACGCCAGCTGCTGGTCGTCGCCGAGCCCGTCACCGGTGTTGGGGCGCCGATGGATGTCCGCGGGACGGTGGCCGACCGTCGCGTCCATTTTAATGGCAGCGGCGGCGGACGCTCGTGTGCCGTTACTGTGACGGCGGTGGACCGGTACGACGCCGTCCGTCGGTGTGTGGCACGTGCCGAAATACACGGGAGACAGGAAAGCCCGCTGCGGCCGGCAGAGACGCGGCGTCCGCGACCGGTGAACGCGGATGAGCCGGTTTCCGATGGGCGACGAGACAGCAGCTATGCGGCGGACACCGCGACGTCTCGGCCTCGGAAACGGTATTATTATAGTGTCGTGTACGGCGATCGCCGACGGTTATACTACTAAATTATACTATTGTACCGATGAGATGTTTTGCGTAGTGGTATTGCGACAGCGGTAACCGCGGTACGACTGCGTACGAAAACCTGTCCTTACGTACTCGGCGGAACGTCTTTGGCGCGCGCAGCCACCACACACACACACACACACACACACACACACACACACACACACACGCACACAGACGCTCGTGGTTTTTCTCTTTACACACACACACACGCACACACACACACAGATATACACACGCGTCCAAGCGCGCCACTACTACTGCTGCTGCTGCTGCTGCTGCTGCTGGTGCTGGTGCTGGTGCTGCCGCTGATGCAACCGCTGGCTGGCTGCTCCCAACGCTGGTCCTGCCGCTGCTGCCGTCGGTGCTGTCGGTGGTGGTGCTGATGGTGCGTGCTGCCTGGCACTCGCCCCGCCGCCGAGCGCGCGCGCAACTCTCCGCGATCCGCAGACCCCGCCCCCGTACCGCCCGCCTATACCTCTATATATTTGCACGCCGTAAGCGCGCGCTCGTTTTCGTCGTTTCTGCCCGGGCGGCGTGTGCACCGTGTTTTGTATTGCGCCGCGCGCGCGGGTGGCGAGATGACGGCGATGACGACGACGACGACGACGCGCGCACTGGCTATCTGCTGTGCCGGCGCGCGCGCGCGCGCACACACACACACACACACAAGGGAGCGCGCGCGCGCAAACACACACACACACACACACACACCGAATCTGCCGTTGTCGCTATCGCCTTCGACTCGTCCCGTGGACCAGGCTGGCACGCTCGCGCTACTCGTCGCTATTCCGGACGGTGCATGCGCCAGAGCTCCGGTCAGAATGCTGCCGCACACCCGCGCCAAATACGATAATTACCATCACCGCATGACCGACATGGTCGGAGTGATGGAGTGAGAGCGAGCGGCGACATACGCGCAGAGAGAGACGGAGAGAGACGGAGAGAGACGGAGAGAGACCAAAGGCAGGAACGACGGGAGAGGAAAACTTTTCCGTGGAATATTTTCCGAATGCGTATGCGTGTATCGGTCAAAGGGGTTAGGGTAGTAACGATGGCGGTGGCGGTGGCTACGGCGGCGTTGACGACGCGCGGAATGTAGCGCAACATATACGCATTAAACGACCCCGAAATTATTTTACGTGTACGCCGCCGCCGCAGTGGTCGCAAAATCCCGGCTACGATGGTATAATATTATTATAATAATATACCGCGCGGCTAATGATTTGGGTTTTATAATAATAATAATAATAATAATAATAATAATAATGATATGTGCGCGGACGCTCACTGCGCTAAACATTATAATATCTATCATAACTGGTTTGATAAATCGTCGCAATGCTATAATTTCAGGCGTTTTATTATAATATTATGTGCCCAGACTAACTCTATTATTAATCATAACGAATAGTATAGGTATTATTTAAACAGCAGTATAACTCGGAACGGGAAAACGGAAAAACATGGAATACGACGAAACAATACGATAGAGATTTAAAAAGTTATGAAATAAATATGTCCAATTCTCGGGGCGCCCCAGATTGATATTACAAACATATACCATTTATCTTGTGTTTGTTGTTGCGCCACCCCGATATCGCTTTAATACTGCAGATCACCAACTGGTGTTGATATAGACGACACGTCTTCCCGCGGGGAAACTTTTTCCACAGCGGTCGACGGCGATACGCACTTTGACGTGATATTGGATTATCTTGGATTATCGCAGTCGTCCCTATCCGTACGTGGTCAACGTTTCATTTTATTATACATTTTACATTAAATTATTTTTACGATAACGTATAACACAATAAACAGTGCGGTTTCATCAGTTCCACTCAATTACAATACGCATTTAATGCTATTTACTCTTGAGATATTAAACTATAAAAAAAAAATATTATAATAATGGTAAGAGTTTCGCTGAGTTAGTGTTGTATTCGTTATAACAGCTGAGGTAAAACAAATCTTCATTATCGTAATTTCTTTAATTACCTTTAAGTAAAACTTTCGATAATGTCACGATATGCCGATCAATTTGTTTTTTTTTTTTTTACTCCTCTACATGTATAATCAATTATAAAAATTAAAAAAAAAATTAAAATTATATGTATATAATATTTAAAATTCGTTAATACATATTACATATAATACATATGCACTAATAGAATATTATGTTATTTTATTAAATGCATTTTAATAAATACTCAACTTAACCTGTTATCCTAAGTACGAAAGGAATCAAAAATTTGATATTTTGAACTTAGTGTATTTATTTATAACTAAATATTTTCACGTGCATGAAATATTGTTTGAAGCAGATTCTTATAGCATTTTTGTTCCGTAGAGCTTTTGGATCAGTGGTTTGTAATTTTTTTCCTATTGCATTAATTTATTTTCGCTTCATACCCATATTTCTAGGTATGATTTAGTCTATCACGCCAGTATCGTTGTGGCACTCGCAGCAGCGCTTTGAAAAACACAACACAAAAATTTCCAGGTACCACGTCGTGACCGACGGAGACGTACAATGGCTCTGGGGAAAGCTCAACTCCACACAAGGAGATCCCGATGGTGCAGGCAAAGGCTCAGCGCCGCACAACAATCTCCGGTGTCGATCCTCAGCGTAATCTGTAGTTGTCGATGTCACTGTCGATCACTGCTGCGTTCCGAGAATTCCAACGTCGCGTGGAAACGCCTGACGTCGTTCACTGTCGCCGGCGCGATGTCCGTTCCTCAAGATTTTTCCCTTTCGAGTCTGTCGGTAATTATTGAACGGCTATGAATGTTTCATAAACACCTAGTTTTACATTGGTTACTGAATATGTACTGTTTAAGCTCATCCCGACACTTGATATTGTTACGTGCACAACGACATTACCATATTATAATAATGTACCGTTTTTATCGAAATGTGCGTATTATCACCGAGAATAGATCGATTGTGTAAGATTGCACATGTAGTACCTTATTATTGAAACCGGTGTATACAATCAGCCAGATCCACACACCACATAATACATAGTTACAGTCCCACAGTCAGTAGACCGATACCTATAGTGGCTAGTACGCATTCCAACGTTAAACGTGCCAGTGCAGCATTCATGCACAATGTTTAGCATGCCAGAATGGTGACCGATTGTGTCCGGAAAGCTCAGATATTATGCAGGGAATATTGGCCGAAGTCCTAAGCTAACATGTAATAGATAATTATTTATGCTTGTAGTAATAACTATAAAAAAATCGAAAAATGACTTAATGCAGCATGGCACATTTTACACATAAAAAATATGTTTTGAGTGGCTAGAATAACTTGGTATTATTAATTCTACATCTCTCGGTTTTTGAAGATAAAAAATGAGACCATAATGTGTTAATTAAGAGAATCCTTACAAATCACGTAATTCACTAGCTGAAAAAAGAAACATTAGATGACTGGAGTATCTGAGTAAGCATTTTTTTGGGGTTTATTATTTGAAATCATCATTCAGAAAAGTTTGGTCACTGGTCGTTTGAGCAGAAGTTTATATGAATATAAAAAAAAATAATACTTTTTCTGATTATATTTTTGTTTTTGCTTACTTTTTTCTTTTCTTATCTTGCTTTAGTATTAAAAATACATATTTTTAAAAGTTAAAATCTACAAAATAAAATCGTGGAATTTACTACCACAGAAAAACAAAACTGTAACAAAAAACTGAATTAAAAAATACCTGTCACATCTTAAAATAAATAAGTATATCATATATTTTCTTTATATGTGAGCTATAATATAACATTTCCGATATAATGAATTAGCTAAACTATTGCGTCGTTGTCAATCAATTTCTAACTTTATTCATTACTATTACTTATTAGTTTATTAATTTTAAGTTGAAAATTGTTTTATTAAATTTATAAAATAACTACAAAAATTATTAAAACATCAAGTTTATTGATGTAAGGAAATATATCGAATTTAATTAATTAGTTCAATCATCAGTACTAAATAAAATTTTACTAAAAATGTACTGAATAAAATTGTCTAATGTTATCATTACCTGATAAATGGTGAATTAAATAAATTTGCCATGTGTTCATTTTTGCTGGATTTAATAAGACACACATATTTTATGATCATTGTTATTATGTCAAATTACATGTATTAGTTCTACAACAGTGATTTTTTTTTTTTTATCAATTTTGCGAAAACTTTTTGGGTAGAGAAGTTCTCAAAAAGTTTCATGTAGCATGTTTATAGATAATAAATCGAGTTTAGATAGTACTTTTAAAAATGTATTTTGTGAGATTTTTTTCAAAAGTAACTCTTAACGAAGGAAAAACTACCAATCGCCTTGAAATAATTTTGGAGAAATGTCAGTAAATACGTTTTTAACCAAAGTTAGCTTGGAATCATTTTTTTGAATTCTATAATTTATTATTGTTTTAAATGTTCTACCGAAACATACCAGTTTTTCACTGAAACGAGTTAAATGCTCGGAAACTGTCCTATCTGTCATTTTTATTAATTTTCTTAATGTTTTGTTCATAATGTATCGTAACACTTTCGTATGATTTTTAGTTCCTCCTTCCGAGTCATTAAGTACAAAAAAAAAAAAAAATAAAAATAAAATAAAAGCTTAATATGCAAATCGTAGTTTTATGGAATCATATTTTGAAGAATTACCATTTTTTAATCGTATGAAATATATTATACGAAACCCTAATTTTTTTTATATATGATTTTCAAATTTGTTCTCGGCTGAAAATGAATTGAGGTAATTGTTGGAAAATATTTAATGTATTTTGTCAGCCAAAAATAAACATAATATATGTAAAAATTGTGTATAATAAAAATGTTGTTAGACGGAAAAAACTTTTTGGATAAAATTATCTTAAACATACAATTAAATAATATATAAAATTATAATTTTGGCAGTATTTATCAGATTATGAAAACTATAAAATTAAAATTGATTTCCAAAATTAAAAATTATAACTCAACGTGTTATTAACTGATTAATTTATTCAGCAGTTTATACATTTATTATAAATATTTTTTTTTAAATGCTTGTATTTTTAACTTAGAATGTTGACCCATCAGCTACCATACTACAGTTAGGTCTAGATTGTTACAAGGCCACTGGTATCGATGTATATAAATGTATATGGTTTGCTAAATTTAATGTAAAATTGTTAATTGTCTTTCGTTTTACAAGACATTGTTATAGCCCAAGATTTGTTATTTCGGGGGAAGAAACAAATCAAAAATAGTAATGTTTACTGTCAATACTCATCTATTTAATAGCATACAAATACAAATTATTTCATGTTTACATCCGTTCGTAAGAATACAATTATTTTAATATTATTTAATAAATGTAACTTTGAAATTTCTGATAATCACAAACAAAAATGAAACCAGTCTTCCTATGCAATCTAGTTGCTGTCGCTTTATTTTTAATAACACCTTTTATTCCAGTAAAGGGATATTTTTTAATATTAAATTAATTACTTAATAACTAAATTATTAAGTAATTATTTACTGTTGGTTGTAAATTATTAATTTGTTTGAATATCGTAAATTTTAAAAACAACTTCATTTGAACTAATGTGATTGGCTTCAGAAAAAATTTAAATAACTCTAGTGATATTTTCATGGAGTAGTCAATAAAGTCAGCCTTATTAGAGTTTTATGAATCATACATTAAATAAAAAATATGCTGAACTAAGTTCGTAGGCTGTATAATTGCACTACGTTAAACTTAACCAATGCAAATGAGTTTTTTGGTCGCTTATATGATATTGACGTAGCATTTTGACTAAATGCTTATACTTAAGTTTTATTAATTATATAATAATAATAATGGTCAATATACGTTTGCTATGAAATTTTTGAAGGATGATAGTGATATGTGTTTTCATATAGTCACTTGTATCGCTGCAAGCTTATTATGATGACATACGATGGCACTATTATTTAGTTTATAAATTTAAGTTAATTTCTACGAAATACGAATATGATCGACACGTTATCGTAGTTATATAGAATAGCATTTCAAATACATACAATTAACTTAACTTGTTACATTTACAAACCTCCTATACTTACAAAAGCGTATAATAGTTATAGACAGTAGTCATAGTTCCCTTAGGACTTTAACAGTATTGTTACACATTTATGTGGGTAGGTAATAATAACTCGAGCCTAATCAATTACTTATACTCAATGAACTTGAACTAGTTCCTAATATATAATTTATGGATTAATGATAAAGCTTGAAAGCTCGTATTATTATATTTTCAATTATACAGAAAAAACTAATGAAGAAACTATTTTTTGAAATGTATGAAAAATATCTAAAAATATATTATTTTAAAAACAAAGCAACTTATGCTTAGTTGTTCTCATATAAATAATAATATGTGTAATGGTATACGTATACCTATGGTAAATTAATACAATTCATGCATGTATTTGTTAAAATAGTATTGCAAATTACTATAACAAAACTTTTTAATTAGATTTATTTAAATTTGTTTTACTCACTAAATCACGCATTCAAATAATAGCATTATTTTATCAATTACAAAATTACAAAATTTATTCAAAGTGTCATAAATTACTGAAATTCGTAATTATTTAACTTAACTTTTACCACGAGTTTAAATATATTAAAATACATTTTATTAGATAATATTATTATTAAAATATAAACCACTACAGAATTTATAGTAATCAAAACTGGAGACGTTTATTTGCTGTGTAGTAGTTTTCGAGTTCATCCCAATATCATGTAAGGTTAGCTAATATTTAAATTATTAATTTGCATTTGTTAACTTATATATTATAGATAAAGTAACCTATTTATTATTGTATTTAAAAAGACAATTTATAATGTATTATATATATATATATATATATAAAAAAAAATAATATTTAACTATAAAACGTTGAATAAAAAATATGTACTATAATATTTAGTAGGATTAGTAGAAATCATATTTGGTGAAACATTTGACAATTTGTCAATTCGATTTTGATGACTGAAAATAAAATAACATTAATTAAAACTTTTGACATTCATTTTCAAACAAGATAATATAATTTAGATTGATACACATCATATAACTATATTTAAATTATTTTGATAAATGAAAATAAAATATGAACAATTATTTAATATACCAATATTTTATTTATATTCTTCGATTCATGATATTTTGTACTAATTATAATTAATAATTTTTTTTTTGAATTTCATTGTATTTATTCAATTATAATTTATATTATAAATAAGCATATATAAGAACGATATCTGAAAAAATCAAAAAAAATCGTATTTTAATATTAAGTGAATATTATAGTATATTATATTATAATACTTTTTTTATTGTCGACATATCAACCATTAAAATACTTTTATCGATTAATCAAAAAACTTAATAACACTATGCTACATTTATATTTTTAAAGAATATAGAATTTTCAAAAAGTTGATTAATCGATTTTATTTTTTATATTTATCACAACAATTTTGACAGTAACTTGTCAAGAAAAAAAAAAGGTTATTCATAACTAACTATCAATACATTTTGAAAAAATTTTGGATACAACAACTAAAACTGATAATTGCATAAAACGGTTTTTCGAACGCTGATGTTTATTATTGTTTTTAATTAAATATATAACATCATAGCACATCATAATCTTAATTCGAAGCAACAAAATAAAATATTAAATAAGAATATTACTTCTGTTGTTGAACTATTTGACACTAAATCAAAAAAAAAAATATATATATATACATTATACATAATATATATATTTAAGTAATAATAATAATATTTTATGAATCAAGTTCTCATCTAAAATTATAGTAAATTATATAAATTTATGTATTTACTAGGTAAAATAATTTATAATATCTAAACTTCAAAAAATACAAATAATATATGTAATAATTATCTTATAAGTTTAAATTTTTTAAATCAGGTGAAGGTTAATAGTTATACATAACTAGAAAGAGTTAAGTTTTAAAGTTTAACAACTCATTTTTAACATATTATAATATAGAAACTATAGAAACTCATTTTAATAATTGATACTAGTATACTGGGTAATAAGTACTTATTCTTAATGTATAATTGAAAACAAAATATAATTGAAATTTCAAGACTCTTTATACGACACTTTGTGGTGGTTCTAAAGTTTTATTGAATATATCTTCTAAGTTGAAGCAAAAGCGTATTAATTTTTCATAAAAATAATTTACGTGATCGCGTTTATGAATCACATATTATTAAGTGTATTCGTGTGTATGCATGCGTGTGAGTAAGTGAGTAAGAAGACAATTGTACTGCATTTATACGTCGCAGATTTCGACGACAACACAAGAATATTTTACTTTTGTAGTTTCATATCTTAAAGAGATGCACCAATAGAATAAAATAGAACTCCGCTTTGAAGGAAATCGATTGAACATACTATTTATTTTATACAATACAGCATGTGCAACGCACAGTTGGCAGCAGACTTTGTCGACGTTATAAGAAACTGCGGCAGATTTTTACTCTATAATATACCTACTGGAAATTAATCGATTTTTCAGTTTTTATTTTACGGTTTATGAGGGATTATTGGTATAACTAGTGTCCGGCATGGTTTATTAACCAATACGCTACTAGTTCATACCTCGGTAACTACAACCGTAATGGAGCCGTTGTAGTAGTACAATATAATATATAGTATTAATTATAACGGAGATGAATGTGTGAGTTTAGTATTTTTTTTTTTTGGCGAATGCCAAATAATAATAGTAGGTAATATAAAAAGTAATAAAAAAAAAATAGTATAAATAAATAACAATAATAATAATGGTTATAATAAAAATAATGACAATAATAATAATCGTAATATCATTAATATCGATAACGCCACTAGATGGACCGCAAAAATGTCTTACAGACTTATTTCAAAAGTTCACAAAGATCAAAAAGTGTTATTTGTGTTTTGCCACTTACGTTATATACAATTATAAGAGGTTTTTCGATTACAATAGTAATATACTGATGTATATTAAAATTGTGTTCTTTTTGAGATGGTGATGATGATGATTGCATTATTATTTTAATAACCAAACCAATGTCTCGATAAATTATGGCGTCATAACACAGCGCGAAGTACGAAGTTGGTTGTAAAATACTACCCATTAACAGCATTATATGGCGAGGCCATTTTTTTTCGTATGACTTAATCTTTGGAACTTCGTATTTTCTTGATAATGTTGCTGAACCGTAAACTATACAATGATTCATTCGAAATTTACGAGAAACGTATTACGATAAAATAAATGAAATAAACTTTATTTTTATTTTTGTGTGCAGTTTTCTTTTATTTAAGTTTTAACTTATAACTGGTACACTTAATCAATTTATTTTATATACAAAAAGAGAAAAGTAAAATGTATGTAATTGGGTCGTTAAAAAAATGTAAATATACATATAGGTTTACGCTAATGAAAATAAATTTAGATTAGATACATTTATTGTATGTTGCTGTATAAGTTTAGTACTGTTAGTGGTTATAAATGTCATTAAAAATATTTGAAAGACGTAAATAGGTATAGGTCTCGGGAAGGAAGAAAACCGGATAGCAGTGTCAGAATTAGGTGTGGCTGTGGTGTTGTTAATGTGTGGTGGTCGCAGGTTTCACATACATTTGTGATAGATTTACAAGATGACTTTTCTTTTTAATAATTTTGAGAGTCTGAATAGTGAATGGTTTTTTACAGATGTATTTTATTTTATATAGTTTGTGGTATAGCTTATGATACAATATGTAGACATTTCGATTTGTTAGAAAATTATCGAAGTTTATTATAATCTTCTAAGCTATATTATTGATCAATCACCGTCATACAATATTCTGATTTTACAACATTAATTTTGGATATAACTTGATGGTTTCATTATTTTATAGTAATTTCCGCAAAGGAATTGTTTTGGTTTGAGAATTTATTCTTCCTATAATATGTAAGTGGATAAATTAATAAGGTGCATAAAAGTATAAATACAAGGTAAATATATGAATTGTTAAGAACTTATGTGTAATTCACTTTTAAAGTTTTGTTTGATAGTGATATATATTGGCGATTTGACCCAAGTTCTAACAAGGTGTCGGAAATATGCTCAATTGAAGTTTATGGGTGTACATTTATTCTCACGTTCATCAACATTAAGACCTCAAATAATTAAGTAAGTAGGTGTCGTTTTAAAGTAGAAACTACGTTAAGATCGATCGAAGGAAGGTCTTTATTAAATGCTGACAACTCGTAAACAACCTTGACGAATATTGAGAGCTGAAAATTAGGAGGAAGTGTTATCCCACATATTTTGGGGGCTAAATATTAATTATCTAGGTAAGATATACAAAATGCATTTCTATCTATGTAAGCTTATCTATTTAAATAACTCGTGTTTAGATTTGTTTTCTTCTTTACGACAATTATGTCACATTTTCCACTCATTAGATATGTGCATGTTGTTCTAACAGTTATTTTAGTGGGGATTTTATGCTTTACTAAAGAATTAATATTTATAAGTACAACACCTTAAAACAATTTATTTTTAAATTATTCAACTAAAACATCAACCACTACACATATAACGGTTGAAGATAATTAAACAATATTAGACGCACAAATCTACGAATTTTGATGTTAAATCAAACCTATATAATTATAACTAATAACACCGAATTTAAGTTTTTCAATAAAATATTGATTTACTTTTTATACCGTAGTCATTAAAACTATATAAATGTATTAAGAGTAATAAAAAAAAGTACATACAACTATTATCAATTGCAATTCAACATAATTTAAAAAGTGATTATAAAACTATTTTCCATAGAATATTAAATTAGAAATTATTAAATAATTCAAACATTTCTTTATTAAAAATCATTGGAATACAAATAAATCTAAACTCTTAAAACAGAAGTTTCAAAAATTATTAAATGTTCAAAAATAAGTTTTGCTTTCTAAAAACTATTACGAAAGAAAATAATTCAATAAAAACTTCTGCTTAAATACTATATTTAAAACCAAAACTCTATAACACAGAAACAGGGATTTAGAAAAACAAAACAAAATGTTTAGCTAGCCTGTTTACGTTTATATTTTAAGTATACGGTTTTCTATAGAACTGTACAAAGTTAAAAGATGTCTGAAGGTTAGGTTGCTTCAAAGAGTTTTTAGAAACTCGTATAATTTTGTTCTTGTGAATATAGAGAGTACAGTTATCTAATTAACAAATTCACAGATAAAGATTTTTTCTCAAATTTTGAAAATACATTTCCTCTATGTCTGGTCTAATGCTTAACCCTCGATGGAAAGCTATAAAATATGATAAATATGTTATTTCGCACATTATTCTCAGTATATAACTTTTCTAACTAATTGTATCTTATATATATGTTTTTTTTTTTAAATATTTATTTGAATATATACAATCTGTAATAATGGTTACAATAAGCATATGGGCTGAAATTACAATTGTTGTGAATGCGTGAGGTGAGTAGCAACCCAGCGGTAACACCCGACTATATATATATATTAAATAAGTAATACGATAATCATTATTTTTAGGCATTTAATTTATACTTAAAGATAACTTTAGCTGTTACTTTTATTTTTTATTTTATTATTCTCAGTAATATGTATTTCATATTATATAACTATGTATTATACACAGTGCCACAGATACGTTTTATATTGGGGTATTTACCTATGTAGATATATTACATATTTTATTTATAAGAAAACTCTTTTATAATAATTCAAAAATAAATATTAATATTCACTTTTAATTATAAAATTATAGGTTAGGTTATATATTCAATGATTTAATGTAATTTAATTTTTACTTATAACGATTTAAACTAGAGGAAAAATATATTTTCTGTTTTCCTTAATTTGTTTCGGGCATGTTTAATCGAATTATGATACAAGAGTTTGGATTATTTAAAATGTTTAAATAGTTATTATTCTAATATTTGAAATATTTGAGAAGTCATTACTTTAGAACATTGAAAAAGTTAATTAATAATAATTTTAAAGGACGTGATATTATTACTAATATACAATAACTATTGTTTATAATTGTACTTAGATATAATATATATATAAAAAAAAGATTTGTGTATTGGAGGAAATTTTTTTTTAACGAAACAAAATAAATATATATAAAGTGAAATCATTAAATCCATACTATAAATAAAAAAGATTTGTCATCATATGCTTGATAATATTTATATATAAATCAAGAACACATTATCTGCATTATCGATTTTCTGTTTGAATATATTTACTAACATAATTGTTGAAGTGAACTATAATTCAAAAAATTCTACTATTTTCTTTTCTCAATTATCAGAGAAGAACGACAGAATAATAAATATATTTAATTTATTATTGTTTAATGACCATGGTAAAATTATGTCTTAATCATAATTATTCTGATACCTAGTACCTAATTTTATAATAATAATATTATTAAATATTATAGCTACATTTAAATTTCATCTAGCTATTATCATAAAATACATTGATTTAATAAGTTAACCGACCGATGTTATTTTGATAAAATTACACTTAAAATTTTAAATTAATTAGTTTTGAAATTGTATATATTATCAAAACTCAGTGATAAATAATAACCAGATATTTAAATATTTTTCAGATAATTTTTATCTTCTCTTAACTAAATGAGGATTTAATATAAATATTATATAATAGAATAACTTCACAAAAACTATGTTTTTTGAAAATCAATTACTATAGGTGTTCACCTATTTGCCGTTAGTAAATTTTATCATATTACCTTTTCTGCGCTAAAGTATTATGAGTAAAATTGATGAAGGTTATTATTAATCTGATATTATTTACATCGATTTTATTAAAATATTTTGCAAGACTTCTTACATTGATCATTAAAATAATAATAACTTTATTAGCATATGCTATTTTCAGTTTTTGTCGTTTATTTTATTACATCTATAATAAATAAATTGGGTACTGATTAACTACCTATTATATTGACAGATAGAAGAATAGTAACTATTATACCACTCTTAAAGAATCATAATTTATTTCCCCATTAATTTCTAATATTTTTTAATCATATTAGTTTTATAATAAATATTTTTAAATTAGTTTATGATTATTATTATTATTTTTTTTTTTTTTTGATAAAAATGAAGTTCACTTATATCAACATTACAGCAATCATTTAATAATTTATTTATTTTGATCGTCTCAAAAACTTATCATATTTTTTTATTTTACTTCTCATTAAATATTTACAACTGTAATAGTATGTAATGTAAAGTAATGGATATGCTTGTAAAAAAAAAATAAAAACAATAAAGTTACTTTTTAAAACAAAATTATGAAAACTATCTACATTTTATTAGTAGTCGTTAACTAATCAAAGTTTGAAATTAATTTACTTACATTTTTACAATTTTATCTTATAAGACAAGTAGGTACACTACGTGCACAAAAATATATCATTAATGTAAAAAACATGTGTTATTTTTTTAAATTGTAATTTATAATCACTGAGCCATTTAAATTTAAATGTATTTTAAAGAATTATGTATCACAATTAATTTAAAAAAAGTTAATACTTATCTCAAGTATAAAAAAATATATATTTATAGAATTTATATGTCACTTGTATTCAAACATGATATGAATATGCACAACTGTAATATTGTTAAGTAGATATCAATATTCAACTGCAAAATGACATTTCGGAAATGGGATAATTTCCCTTTGGACATTATAGTATCACGACGTAGATTTATCCCCATCTGTCCTCATAACCTATTGGTATAACTCTATATTTCCTTTAAATATTCCAGTTTATCACTATGCTAGTATTATTATTAACTGATTGACATTATTTAATAAATTAATTAAATAGAACGTTTCATAATATTTATAACATTGTACTAAACTATGAAACTTTTATAAAATATATATCTACCTAAATGCACAAAAGTAAAAAAACAACATTATATCACATTGGTATTGCTATTTTTTTCTTTATACTTTATTTTTTATAAATAAAACAACAAATATAGAATATAGAATGACGTAAAAACAAATAGATTATAATACCAATATACTTGTGTACGCATTTCATTATTTTAATTAGAGAGTTTTCCATTAATAATCACGTGAAATAATTAAATATTCATAAATTAATTTGATAAAACTTTAATCATAAAAGTGTATGCTTAGAATAATGTTTTAGAAATTGAAAAAAAATGTTGATAATTGCTCATCGAAATCTGATAATTTTTTTCGTGGTAACTAGAGACCAGGTAATTTCAAAATAAATAAATGTTCTTTGTTTTTCGCGTACTAGGACAAATCGAGATATTATTTTACTTAGATATTTTATTCGAATTAAAATGTTTAATTCGACAGCGAAACGTAATCAAATACATTCTGATTGATCCAAAAAAAAAAAAAAAAATACCAAACCTGATAAAACAACCCAAGAGCATATTTTACTAGAAGGTATGTGTTAAAATTATTACAAGGTATCAATGCTATATTTAAAATTAAAATAGACATGCATGCTACGGAAAAACTTCATAAAATTGAGAATTGTGTATTGTTTGTTTCTTTTTTATTATTCGATATTAATTATTTATTATGTATTATAAAATTAATATGTTTGCTCTGACCATAAAATGTTTGACGTATCATTAATATAATTATTAAGTTTAATTAAACGTAAAACTTATACATTTTTTACGTGTAATTTCATTTACAATTCCATGTACCTGTTATCTAAAAAATTGAAAATAATATAACATATTAATAATATTCATTTATTTATTTAGTTTTTTTATCTGAAATTATACCCAATTCATCAGTATACTTAAATTTCACACTATTTTTAAAGCTTTGTATGTGTGTAAAACATTGCATTGCATTTAATTGCTTATATCTACATGCTATATTATTATAATTTACAAACGATGATAAATTGTAAATCTACACGTCGAAAAAAAACCAAGGGAAATCGTTCCGCTGTATAGTAGATTTTGAGTTTACTTTGTATTGAGAACGTTACTGTACTAGACGTGTTATATTTGAATTCAATGATAAATCGTTGAATACGAAAAACTATTCTGAGCAGAAACGGTGTTTCAATTTATATACCTTTGGATATTTTATAACTTATTTATATAAGTTTAAGTAACTTATTTCTCTGTTAGAACACCTTTTTGATAAGCTTAACTAATATTTTTCTAAAGAATTGGATATATTGAATGGTAATTACTTATACCTATTACATTATAGTATTATATATTTTTTATGATATAATGTTATCGTTATGAACTTATAAGCCAATACTGTAAAATAATGTAAATGAGGTGCAAGGTATAAATAGCTTACAATTATTTTAAATATTTTAAAAATTGAATTGTGTTAGTATAATAACTTAAAAAATACAGTTCTAAAAGTTATGTTAAAATCTTGACGGACCTTACACTTAATAAGTGCTGGGAAATAAACAAATTATGCTATTACTTTCTTCTAGATGTTTAGAAGGAATCACGAGGTTTTTTTTATCATACACACCATCGTACAATACAATTTCTATAAAAAATATATTTATATGTATCTTACTTGGATCGTAGCTCCTAGTAGACAATGCTGTAGTAGGATTACAGATGACACGCACGCCAAGTACGCGAGTCAAATACAAAGCGCATCGGTTAAGGCTTGTCAAAAAGACAAAAACCAAATGTCGAATATAGAACTCGGTACTTTTAAGACAGGTTATTATTGGTGCGTTATTTATTTTTCTTTTTAATATTCAATCTCATCATCATAAAAAAAAAAATTGTTTTATGTTTATTTGATACTTAATAATTTCTGATAAAACTACTCAGTTATTAAAATGAATAATGTGTAAAATGTCATAATTTGAAAATTTTTGTTAAAATTTGCCCTTTAAACAATTTAAAAATATGCGCTCATATAGATTTATTTTTAAATTGCTTGAAAAACTTACGAAAAACCAGGTAAATTATCTTTGATTAATATTTTTTAAATAAATAAAAAATAAGAATATTGTTTGAGGATAAATTTGTTATTATATATCTGAATATTCAATGACGTCAATATGTTTATTTCAATTTCTCATAAAAAATACTATGGTTTACGCTAAATTGTTTTTTTGAATTCCAGTAAAAAGCTTATAGAAAAATTTGTATTACATTTTAAAGTTTTTCGACTTATTAACAGAAATTATATGAATATAATAAATCAAGAAATAAAATTGAAATGAACCGAAGAACTTTGAAAATAATTTCTTTTTTAGAAAATATTAGTATATGTATTTAGTAAATATTTCAATTAACTACAGTTATTTATTTTTTAATTACATAAGAAAATCAATTTTGTCGCAAGCTGGTATTGTGTAAATATTCTCATTTTCCAGTAATTTTTTAGTTTCCCTTAACTATTTTAAAGCGTACTATATTTATCATACAACTAAATACAATTTTCTACCAATAACTGCTCTCAGTGTTAAATATTAAAGCGTTTTCATAGCCACAAAATGTAATGACAATTAGAAAAAAAAATACTTATAATTTATTATTATAAAATAAATATATTTATTACTATTCCAGAATCTAAATTCCTGAACATGAATTAAAATTTATCCCGCCATGCATCATTTGTGTTCCTGTTAGTCATTGGCGTTTCATTTAACGAATTTAACGAACACGTTTTTGTTGTGCCGATTCTGTCATAGAAACGCAATCATTCACATGATAACCTAACCTATATGGAAATATGATATTATGCTTTCGTTCGTTTGCGGATGCTCAAGTGCCAGACGTCTATCCGACAGACCGGAAGTGATAAAATTGTGTTAATAATATTATCTATACCTACATGACTACGAAAATGCTACGTGTGAGTAGCAGGTAACGCCATCAGACGATATTATATGAATATATTATATCGTTTCATCCGTCCCAGGATACGATATTACGTAATTTAATATTATAACACACCTGTGACTCATACACATTATAAAATAACTCTCATTGAGTCCTGTCGTATCGGCTACAGATATCAGGGTATCCGTTGAGGCAGTGACTACGACAATCGAATGATTTCACGTCATCATAACAATACCGAAGTTGTGATGGTGTAGCTTTTTACTAGATATCAGTATATCACTATATTAAGGTAAAACAATGATTATAATCAAGCACAAATGGCTAAAAAAAAAAAAAAATCGCGAAAACAGACTTTTGAGTTCAACCTTAACGGCCGAAAGGTCTTTAATAAAAGGTGCGCTTTTTAGTTTGTTTTCTGATATCTGCGGAAACACGTAGACATAATATTTTCAAAAATTATTTTCGTACGTATACCAAAAGTTCTAATAAATAATTATAAAAACGCGTCTACCGTTCTATATAATACCTAGGTCATTGTTGATTATATTGTACCTAATGACGCGACCGGACTTGACTATGTTTACTTTACCCGGCCGTCGCGGGAACATTCTACACTAAGACCCGATTGCTGCGGCAATAAAAAATACTTGTGTGCCAGGTTCCGGCGGAAATCAGTAACTAGTAACTACTCAAAGCCCGCATTGTTGCCACAGCTGCACAACCACAACAACACGCACACGCACACAGTATAATAATATAATATAGACGTGATGGCGGTGGACACGACGACGACGGCGGCGGCGGCGGCGGCGTAGATCACACGCGCGCGCCCAAACAACGAGACGACAATATATATAATACGCGTATATATATATATTTTTTATTTTTTCGCAGTACACAAGTTAGACGAGGGGGGGAGGGGGTGCCACGAGTGTACACACACACACACGCACACACACAAATATATATATACATATATATGGTCCTGTCTCCGGATCAGATGTCAGAATCGTATTAAAAGTTGTGCGTTCTTTCGGCGGCCCGTCACGTATTCGTATATACGCGGTGCCGTACGTGCGAGGAATACGGTCCGCCAAAGACATTCAGCCATAATTGAATACACACAAGTATATGTATACACGCGCCACCGCAGCCGCTCTAATTTTGAAAAAACGCTACCGTCTTCGTCCAACGCCACGTGGCCACTTGGTCAGAATGAGTTGGAGAGGGATGAGAATTAAATATTATATATTATATTTTTCCGATGTCATTCACACGACGTCGCGACATTACAGCGACTCCGGCATACGGTTAGGTGCCACGGTATTACGTATTCAACCGGACGGAGAGACGGAAGAATAATAAAATATAAAATATGTATAGTAGCACGATGTAACGACGTTACCGGAAAAGAAAAGTGAATAAACTACTTAAGTAGCATTGTAGTGCCCAGTCATTATATAAAACGCCTAGAGAATACCTAAATTTTTAGAGAATGTCCATAATATAAATTTTGCCCGGTTTTTTATACGTACGAAAATTGTCTAGTGTTGAATACCGGATTAACGACAATGTCAAAAAACGTGGGCAACTGATCGGACTGAAATAAAAATAGGTATTTTGCTTATTATAGTTCAGTAATAATATAAGGTCTATCGTTTGTTGGGTACTTAATTATAAGTAAGCAATTTCTTTTTCTTTTGCAACAACTTGTATAATAAAATAATGTGTTTCCACAAATTATTTCTACACATTTTTAAGTTCAGCATATAGCAATACGTTATACTATATTAAGAAAATAAATTTGTAAGGTAGTTAGTCGAGTAAATTTTAGCTAAAAATCATATAATTAAATTATATTTCACAATGCAGAAACGTTCTGGCGAAATTCAATTATCACGTTAAGTGGTTGCTCGTATAAACTCGAAGACTTGGACGAATCCACTGTACTAAAGAGTTATTCTACCAGCTGATAATAAAATTGTATATGTAAGCGGAATCACAGGTTTTTAAATTATAAGAAGGTCAAAGGTAGTTTAATAATATTGAAAATACTAACTTGCAAAACTAAATTGTTTTTTATAATCAATGATGCCTATTAATTAATTAATTTAATCTGTGCTACCTAGATGTATTTTTGTATTTCTTAAGCACGATGTCTTGAAACTTTTTACTAAGTACCAGATAAAATATATTTGTTGTTGCTAAAGATTGAATCAGGTCGTGTTTACTTACGTGATTTTATCGGTAAACATTACTAGAAACGAATACATAATAGATCGTTTTATTATGTATTTAATTTCATAGTTTTATACGATGCATACAGTAAAAAATAAAAGTAATTGGTCTTCACATAAAATAAATATAAAATTTAAACCGCATAATTATTATTTAAAATATTCAACATACCTATTGACCGTTCTTTAATGAGAAATGTTTGATGAGATAATGTTTTTTCCGGATCATCAAGTATATTGAAATGGAATGTCTTGCCGATTTATTGTCCTATATCCTTATTAATCAATTGTTTATTTCGGTATTTTTGTTGTCGGCCAACAATTCATCTCCCCTTTGAACCAAATAATTTTTCCATAACATGTTATTTAACAATAAATATTTTATTCTTAATAGAATCAAAAACTAGTCGAAAGTCAATGCTATCTTCACAGATATTTCGAAGGTATTGGATGAGATTAATTATGCGGTTCTCATCGATATTCTTTAAAAATCGGTTATAACTATAACCTTTGCTCTCTTGGTTCAAATCTAAATTGGGAACGCAGTGGTTAAACATTCTTTATTGTAAATCAGCAGTTACAAAAATTACATTTGGTATAGTAGAAAGTTATCTCATTTTTCCTCTCCTATTTTCCATGTTTATAAATAATGAAATAAATACTTTTCAACGTTAGTGCTTCAGTTTTGCTGATTACGTAAAATTCGTTTTAAAAGTTTACTCTGAAACCGACTGATTACCTTCATTATTAAATAATAATTTAATTCGTTTTATTTATACCATTAACTATAAGGTTTTTCTATTGAGCAAACCGATTCATAATATTATTAAATAACTCTGTCTATCAAATAGTATCTATGTCATTGTTCAGTATCCACTGATAAATGACCAATATCATATAAACATTTTATTTGTAGACATGAACGCTAAGACAAAGTTTAAGAATGTACGATTTATTTTTTTAACGATTAGGTGTGTGTGTGTGTGTGTGTGTGTTGCATAAATTGATAACTTTCAATGTTCACATCCCTGTTTATTATATTTCGGCGATTACTGTAGTGGTGATGAACTACGAATGGATTGTTACCGATTGTGTGAATTGAATATGACACGCCCGGGTATAAAAAAAATCATATTTGAACTCAATTAATGACTCTTGAAATTATCGTTTATTGCAATTCCTAAAATTCTATCACAATATTTTCGTATTGTTTTGTATAGTATTTCATTATGACATTATGATATAAGTATGGCGGAAAATTATAGTAATTATAGTAATAGCGATTTTAAATTTTCTACGCGTTTCATCTCCAATTGCATGAAAAATCTTTTTAGTTTTAAACTGTAACATTACGTTTTTATTCTTTGAACGTTATTTTTTGCATGTTTATCTTTTAATTTTAATTGTATTTCTTATAATCAACAATTATTATTGATAAAATGCTTTGTGGAAAGCTAAAATAAAAATAAAAACTTGTTCAAGTCATAAATAAGTTAATTAGTGTTTGAGATATTACCGTTCCGCACTTTGCAAATTTTCAACAATTATGAAATATTTATTTTTGCATAGTGATCGTATCATGAAAGCTATTATATATTATATCTACGTAAAAATAAATCAAACACGTTTAGCTCTTTGAACTAATTTTCAAGACGACTAACAATAAATAAGTATACCGGGGATAAATTATTTTTTTTTAAACATCAATTTAAAAATATTATTTTGAAAAATATTTATATCAATTAAGATAGCATGTGAGGTCAGCGTAAAATTAAGGGCTACAACTCGTATGCGCAAAAATACACAACTTGATTGCGCACATATATTTTGGTTACCTGTGACAAAAATCACTATTGTCAGAACTCACATTTTCCTTCTCACTTTAACAGGCTTAGGACTGTCTGTTTCAAACTTAAATTTATTTGTTATTAATTTGTTTGGTTTTATATACAAATCGTTTTCTGCACTATGTTTAACAGTACTTCTGATTATTTCTCTCGTGATTGTTCGATTATTATACTCTTCATGTTTACGGGAGTTGGTTACTTTTATTATTTTATTTTATTTATTAACAATAACACTCGCAGAACATTTTTTATTAGTACATCTAAAATTAAAATTTCCATTCATTAAAACACGATACTCACTAAATTTATAATTGTTAATATTAAAACATCGTTTTCCCCGCCGAGTTTCAAAAATATTAGACATTTCTACGTCCATATTAAATAGTTTACGTCGTCCAACACACTAACTACAAATGTACTGAAACTGAACCATACCTACTAAAACTATCCTAAAAGTAGTTTAGAAAATCCAAAATGATATGATCTACACAATCACAATGATATAATCTACACTTATAAGATAATATTGCTATAAAATATTTGATAATTTGTACTGCAGTACATGTGTGTGAATGTGTTGCAGTTGTGCGCAAACGAGTCATCGATTTTCAGGTAAAAAATTTTGAATGTGCGCAAACGAGTTGCAGCGAAAATTTACTTCCTGTAACTTAAAAAAAAATTCTGATTTCAACAATTGAAAAATGAGAATTTAAAAATTCTAAAAATAAATTTGAAAGCTATTTATAAAGGTTTGGAAGAAATTGAAAAACATTGAAAGCAATCTTATACACGTTTGTTGCAAGGCAATATTGCACATTTTCATCACTGACGATAAATGTATTGAATTGAATATCGAGGAATGATGTGTGGGTATTAATTTAAATTCAATTAAATCTGAATTTAAAAACACATTGTAAATCCACTTATTTTAGTTTTAAGATTATATCTGAAACAAATAACATTAGCTCATAATATAAATAATATATTCTTAAAGGTTGGGTTCAATATTTTGTATATAATCTAAGAATCGATATGTGTAGGTTGTAAGGCTCAAAAATGCAATCATTAGTTTTCTGGGTGATGGCACGTATTACATTCTAGATTTTGAGAGAAACGAGGGATATAATGGTTTTACAATGAAGTTTTTTTTGTGAATACTTGTACGAGTAGTGAACCAGCTCCAAAAATTGAATGTGATTTTAAAAGGTCATTTTCAATTTTCTGAGTAGTTTTTTTAACTTGTTAGTATAAGAAAAAACTACCGATAACCTTAAAAAAATATATTAAAAAAAAATAACAGAAAATTGCTGGTTTAAAATGTTATCAACGGTTTTTATATTTCAACAGATTACAAAATAATTATAATAATAAATAATAGCACACTACGATATCCACATTGCTTATTCACTTAATAATTTAAAAATATAATATAAACGATTCTAAATTTAATTAAATTATTATTCCATATAAAAATAATCAGTTATCAATTAAGTACATATAATTAGATTCAATGCACAAAGCACTATTATAAGGTAAGGTTATTATAATCGGTATACCTAGGTTACCTACCTATTATATAATATTAAATTATAAAGTAAGCTGAAACATATTACATTTTATAATCCAAATTGTATGGTATAAAAAATATAAAATTCTTGAATATTTATTTAGTAATAGTTTTCTATATTATATTTATTAAATATCTTATAAAAAAATATTATTCCAAAGAGATTTTTTATTCAAAGGGTACGCTTTAATACACATTTTAGTTTTTAGTTGCCATGGAAATTAATGCTAGCGTTTCTCATAAATACCTTGGGTATGTGTTATACACCCTTCACTAGCTGCCAGGAAAAAAAAAGTAGTGATTACTGAAATAATTTTGCTATTAACCCAATACTGTACGCTGAAAATGCATAAATGAGATATATACGACTTTTAGTATTTACGATAGGAAATAATAGTATTTTTTCATAAAATAGGTATTTATTGATTGATTTGTGATTTTATCTTAACAGCTCTACCTATATAAAAATTAAACAGGTATTCTAACAATATCGAGTCTTACATTTTTTTCGTTCATACGTTTTAATAGGGTGAAATATATATTACTGAATTATTTTTAATGTATTAATTATTTTAATTCGGTTTTTATAGATATCGAATAACGATGTAAGCGAGTGGATGGCTTTTAATTAGGACAACGAACTTTGTACATCGGAAATATTTTTAACTAAGCTCTGTGCAACTAGTTACAATATAGGTCACGACTATCACAGAAATTTGCTGCAGGTGCGTGTGTTTGGTATGTATTCGCGGAACACAAATTTCGAACGTTAATCGGTATCCGGACACCCGTTTACACTCATTCGCACCGCTTATAACATGACCGTAAAAAGATGCGATAGTCTCGCCGTCTCGTCGTCGTAAGATACGACGTGCGCCCACGTACGCACGTCCAGGAGAAAAGGTTAATCGAACTTAATGTGCCATCGTCGAGTGATTTGTTTCGGATCGGGCGTGTCAGACAGATAGACGACGGCGACGACAACGGCGGCGATAGGGTGGACATAAAAACGTCGTGTCGTAAATTCGTGAAAATTCTGTAGCCGAGCCAAAATTTTTATTTATTTGTTTTTGTAATTTCCTTTCCGATTGCATAGTGACTGCGCCACTTAAACTAACCATGCGTAGTCCTCCGTCTCGGCTCGTCGCATACGAGCTTATTAGATGATTATGTGCTATATATATATATATATAGACATTTTATACTATAATATCTACCAATAATTATATGTATCGAAATTACCGGACCGCACGCCGATACCGACGGTGTTGACGACGATGACGTGTTAACGACCTGTTGTTACGTGTCCAAAGTTCACGCATCGGGGGTTACCCCTACCGGTGTTGTTGTTCGAGTCGTTGGCAACTTCGGTTAAGCATCGGTTCTAACGGCGTGTCGTATTACCGACGTGCCCGTTATTATTGAATCGTCTCGACCAGGCGCGCTATCGAAGGGGTTGTAATCGCGCATATAGAAACGACGGGTGCTGGAATACAGGTAGTATATATACACGATAATCGTACACCATCACCGTCACATATTATATATCCCATATAGAGTTATACCTTGTCATCGCAACTGGGACGACTGCGTTTTTATACAAACGTAGGGTTACTCTGGTATGAAGAATTTTTTAATTGCATAATTATTATTAAAAAAAAAATTAATGGTATCGAACACTAACAACACGCTAACCGTAGAAGTAATACGTTATAATATGATTATTGTTAATATACCATTTGTAATGACTTTGAGACAATGTTTGCAATGTGCAACGTTAAAGATTAAAATCAAATTATATACCTTCTATTTATTTAGTCGAATACGTAGAAACTAGCAATAATAACATCTATAGTATTATTTCTGGTCGTATATAAACAACTATATTGATTTTTTTCAATTTAATCAATCATAAGTCACAAAATGATGTTTAAGGGCAATAATTAATTCAGTATTCATTAAATTTGAAAGATTATACTTAACCAACGCGCGATATTTAAATTATTTATAAATCGTATGTTTATAACCAAATAATTTTAATCTTGACACATATCGATAGCATTCAATGAAAATATAAATAATAGAATGTCTAAAAATATGCGCTTTCTTAAAAAGTGCATTGGGCAGTTGGTAAATTGTACAATATTTTATTATTAAATATTACTCTATTCATTTATCCTAAATAGTTATAACATTAAATTAAACAAACTTTTTTAGTGTTATAACTGATGCAGTACCTACTATTGTGATTAAATTTGGTTCAACACAAGACACATGGTTATGTGCCCTTCCAACCAAAGTTACGTCACTGTAAAGGGCGTCCGAGTTTAATACTAAATAATTATCGCTATTGAATGCCCATTGTGCATACCACCGATATAAATTATTATATTATATTATTGAGCTGATCCGTCCATCGTACTATTCACATATTACCACACCATACATAGGTATGTAGTTAAAAATAAATAAAAAAAAAAAAGCCAGTAGGTTAGTTTTTATTGTATCTCTCGAGAAATGTACCTACGAGAAAACAATCGATTGAATTCGAGTTTTGATTTCCCTCATGGCCGTCTTTTTTTTCATTTTTATTATCAGAAAACTTATTCAATTTTAAATATTAATCCTTAATATAGCTTATATACTATTTTAGTTTTATTTATTTAGGCTGATTAGTACAAAGACTTAAATAATTAATACAAAATACATAAAATTATGTTCAAATCCATTGTATGCATTACAATTGCATTTTAATATTTTATTGACAACAGAAACATCGATAGTCTCGTATTAAAATATGCAATATATTTAAGAATTTATTCGATTAATGAGAACAAGAAGAGAATATGGTTAAATTGTGTATATATATTTCACGTCTTTAGGGAATAATAAGAAAAAAATTTAAAACAGTATTTGTCTTTTTTCAAAAAATTAATTTAATTAATGTGATGATAGCTTTACTGATAAATCTAAAAGAATAAACAATGTATCAATTATTCCATGTGTGTTTTTAAAAATATTAAATTTGTAGTTACATTGCCAAAAACCCTTCTTATATTGTAGATAACTATTATTCTGTTTAAATTGTGTTTGGAACATTCTACATATAAAGCAAAAATAGTTTTAATCCATTTAAATTATCTCACTCGTTGTTTTCTTATTTTTATTTTATTTTTCTTACAGAACCTCAATATTTATTTTTAAAGGTTTGTTGACTTTAAAATTAATCATCTAAAATAATTTGATATATTTTTTTTTGTTATTCAAATTGAATAAATATTTTATTATTTATCTATTTTAAATATCTAAATTTTATAATAATATTTTCAACGAAAAATAAGATTCAAATAATGTGATAAATATTATTGAATTGTTCTATTTAAAATGTTCTAATTACAATTTTTTTTATCTATTCTTTAAACACCTATATATATCAGCTCTGTGCTTAGTACCTACCTATTCATATATTTTACGACAGGATGATTTTTTTTTAATGTTATACAAAATAATATTCTCCCGTGAAAAATACAAGAGCATATTGTGTTATTAATGCAGTTATTTTTTACTACAATATGAAAATAAGCTGAGTTGGTATACAGCGGACTTAATTAATTATGTCAAATCTTGCACAGTAAATAATTTATATACAATGTTACAATACAAAATTATAGGTATATAATAAAAATTAGATAAAAATAAAATTACTTGTGTAACCATAATAGATTAGAAATATTTTTTTTTAGTATAAAACCATAATTATGCCGAGTACCATATATTAATTTAATTTGATTAGAATAAAATCAACGACAAAATGTTCGTGTACGGCGGGTATGTCCGTGATGCACTACGAAACTACTCAACCGATATTTGTGAAATTATGATCATTGTGTGTGATTTGGTCTTTACTATAAGATGGGATAATGTTTAACCCGATTAATGATCTCAATATTACCTCTTTGTTATGCTTAGGGCAATGCAATTATTTTTATTATTCGATTATTTTATAAACCAATGATACATAATCGGTTAATCGATTTAAAAAATACAACGCTGGGCGGGACAATTATGTCAAGTTGATACGTCGGAACTATCAACTATACAGCAAATCATAAAATCAAAAATATTATTTATTCTACCGCTAAATGTTAGCATTAGACAACAAAATTTAATACAGATGCGTTTTTTATGGGTAACGAAGTGCATTGGGTTTAGCTAGTTGTTTTGTATATTTATTGTGATATATGATAATATTACAGAAATATAGAATAAAATTATCAAAAATGTTACATTTTATCATAACATTGAATATTGATATATTATAAGAAATTTTGAAAATATTATAGTTAATACATTGCTTACTACTAAATATGACCGAAAACGTTTCGTATCGTAAAATATCGCCGCCAATCATCATTATTGTAAATAACTATTCAGCTATAACCGTGCTTCTAATAATAAGCTTTTGTTTTCTATATAAATGCAATAGCACGTGGATCTGTAGTAAATCATAAACATTATACAATATTTGAATATTAAACGACCTGTTTAGTACTTTTATGTCATAATGCATCAAAAATTCAAAACATATTTTAAGGCTAAGGCATTTATTAACAGGAACGTTATAAATTATAACAAATATTGTATTATACTCGTATTATATATAAATAAGAAATATATATTTTCGTTTGACGTTCTAAATAATTCCAATAATACAGTAGAATTTATATATAGATAACAATCATACTAAAACGATAAAATGCAGTTATTTTTATCATTTATTATTGCATTACTTTATTTTTATTCCAGCATAACTCACTATTCAGTATTCGCTATAGTCAAACACTCACACTATAGTGCTTTATTCAGACGGTTGTCATTAACTTATGGTTATGTCGTTCGACTGTTCGAGACTTCAAGTACCAAAAAACTTTTACTGTGATTTTTATTTAAATTAAAAAAACCATCTGGTTTAATGTTTTAATTTATGTGTACACTATAGATCATAAATACTTTATACTACCAATAACGTCCTACATAAAAAAATTGTATATTTATTTCACATATTTTCATTTGTTACTATTTTTTATTGAAAGAAAACAGTTTTGTAAGTATAATATGTGTGTATTTACCAAAATATCAACCCTCAGCATTAATAATAAGAAATATCGGCGATGGCGATGCTAAGTTTACAACCCCCCTCCTCAAAGGGGAAATTATATGTTTTCTAACGTATATTCCCTCTAGACCAAATCCTTATAATATGTCACTGATGGTACACACACTAAAGGTATAATTGAAGTTCTTATTATTCATTTTATTATCTGTAAATTAATACTTTATATTTTTCTATGTGTATACAAAATCTACGCAAGTGAAGATTTATTAATACACAACGGTCTCATTTTAAGAAAAAAAAAGATGTTGCTAACCCAAAGGTAAGTTATATACCTGTTTATTTTGATTTTGCCATATTTCGGTCACGTTAATTGTTATTTATTTAAAGAAAGTTTATAGACATAATGTAAAATAATACGTTTTTTATTGAAATAAATGTTAGATTGTATTATTTATTTTTTCATTGCAACCTCACAAGGTATCAAAAATATCATTATAAATGATTACAAATATTTTTAAAATATTAATTGCTTTACTCAAAACGTGAAAATGAATAATATCTGCGTATTACTGATACTAGGATAATATTTTCAAATTATTCTATGATATAATACATTTTGTGTTATGCATTATACAGATTAAATTAAAAATATACACGTTTAGATAAAACACAAAGAAAATAAACAAATACTAATTATTGTTTAATAAACAATGGTTTTTTTTTTTTAGTTTTTAAATATTATTATAATTATTTTTAGTTTATTAAAATAGGTAATAACATAGAATGAATTCATAATTATTAATTTTATATAATATTATTATCATCACTATTGCAAAAGAAAACCAAATGTAGAAATTTGACGTATAGTATAAAAAGAAAGGCATACGATTCATTTATTTATTCTCTTAGCGTATTAACGTAATATAATACTATTTCAGTTGGATGTTCAAATTTCACATTTTGTCATTATTTGTAAAATTTATATTTTAAGACAAATTCATATGATTAAAAATAATTATCAGAATAATTAATTTAAATCTATTAAATAATTTATTGAACACACACCGCATACTCACACATAGATAAATATAAATATAACTCTTTGATAATTTTCTGCGTATCTTCCGGTAATTGTTTATTAATTTCTGATGATTTATGCTAATTTTCTAAACATTCTTGCCAGGAAACGTACTAGTTAAATATAAGATATTTCATTTTCCTGCGATATAAAGATCTTTCATTAAGTAACATAAATTGTTATTAATTTTTGTATATTATATTATTAAATAAATAATCGCTTGTCTCGTAGTTACTCAGTCTCACTGATTGGAGTCCGTAGAACTTTCGTGTATTACAAAACGAGACATGCTTCACAATATTAATCACTAATTTTAATCGCCGGTATTATTACTTTCCATACATATATAATGTATATATCATGTTTCAGAATAGTTATTAATATTTTCCCACTTTCTGAATATATATAGTTCCTTATAAATTATTTATTAGTTTTTTAGATTTTTTTTTTGAAACATTTTACAAGAATTTTTTTCATCCATCTTCATCCCCACAGAAAATGTTAAACTCGATCCAATTTTTAATCATCCTCAGTATTAAATCATTTTAACTGTTCTAAACAATTAGCAAAATTAGAATAATTAATTTTCCACAGACATTATTATGAAAATGTATGTAACTATATACATATCCATACTAAAAAGTCACTGTATTAAATATTGTACAATTTAGTTACATTATAAATAATAATTTACAATACATTGTATACATAAAAAAAAAACCGTCAAATTCGTGACCGTGAGCTCAAGTATCTCTTGTTTACTTCACTTATACGTGCTTATATAGTTTAAAAAAATAATATTCTACTGACGTAATACTCTACTTTACCATATTTGAGTAATAATTTATCTGAATGGAGTAATGACATAAAAAAACTAAAATGACAATCCTTATATTTCTTCTACAGCGTAATATACGTGAACTTATGTTTAATACATGATTAAAATAAAATAAATTAAACATGTTCGTATACAGTATTATTATAAATTTACAATTATGTAAAAAATAATACTTCTAATGCGGCTAGTATAAAGTTAAAATTAGTTTCATATACATATCATGTAAAAGGAATAAAAACAAATAAGATTCTCATTAACGAGAACAGCTGAAAAATGCTTTGTACAAAAGTCGGAATTACAAGATTGGCTATTTGGATTTGTAGGGTTGAATGGGAGGAGAAACTATAAAGGCAAATAACTCCTATTACCTTTTAACACCATTTTACACAATAATTGTGTGTGAAATTCGACCCCAATGTAAATACTCATTTAGCAACAATGTTCAATTCGAATGCGATGGTTAAGGAGGGTACCGGTGAAGTACTTATATAGCGCTGAAATTGGAGACATAAGCAATTGGACAGTATAAGTTGCAGCCATCTGCGTTATTTAGGTATTTGGTAAGGCTAAACACGAGAATCCTTATAGTCGCTTAAAATCAAAACCTGCTTAAAATAATAAATCTTTTAAATTAATCGTGTCAAATGTATGACATTACTAATACTCAAGTAAAGTTCAGGTATATTAACTGTAGGCCCGATTAATTTATCAATAATACACGTAAGTATCTTGTTTTATTAACTTCTTTTACATAATCAATAATAATATTTTATTTGTTTACTGGAACACCAAAAATACATTTAATTCAATCATAAATAATTATGGAAAAATCGATCCATTTATTTTAATATATAAATGTAGAAATATCTACTTATTTTCTCAGATAATATTTGCAGTTACTGAATTATTTACTGTCGTTATCTTAGATATGATATAAGTTCTACTTAATAAAATCTAATTTTTGTCAACTGAATATAGGTTAAACACAGAAATAGTAACAAAAATGGCAATAATTCGCATTAATAATTAAAACTACATTACATTTTTATAAAAAGATTAAAATTTGTGAAAAAATATAAATTTACAAGATAAAATTACATTTTTTAAAAGTTGATAACTCATGAAAAACTGCATTAAATTTTGCCAATTGTTTAATATTGCGAACATTTTTTTATCGACTTTAATGGAAAAAATTGAAAATGTCCAATGTCTAAAATTAGTTCAAAATATTCAAAATTATTGTTGAAAACTATAACATGTACATATAGAAAACAATAATATTATAATTTTGTGAAATTTCAAGTACCCATAGTATTTTTTATTTTAATTAAAACAAAATAATGCAAAAACCTGGCTATACGTAATTTCCGTTATTGTAATTATCAAGATAATTATAAGAAGTTTTTTTATTTGACCATCCAATGTACAAACTTTAAAAGTACACTTTTCTTCAACAAAAAATATTTCAGTTGAAAATCTAAATGCTTCAAAATGTGATAATATTATTGATAAATTAAAAAAAAAGTAGGCAAGCGGTACTCGCTCTGCTGTATATTAAATGTCGAGTGGAACTCATTATTAAATAAATCTCTATAATGGATTTTGTTAAATTTGAGTTCAATGATAACCCATTGTATTTGATGAATAACGATGTTTAGGTCATTATTATAACTATAGTTATAAAACAATATATAATAATTATAATATTAATATTGGATTTGTGTAAAAATTCCAGTTTTTTCCTTAATTTTTTGTTTGTTCTACCCGCTAAAAATTATATGACATTTTTAAATTATATCCCTTTAAAAGATAAACTAGATTCAATTTCTTTTATCCAAAACCACTCTCAAAACTAAAATTTAATGATTTTATCGTGTACTAGATTTATCGCCGTGCAGAATCTAAATAAACAAAAATCTAAAATCATTGAACTAAAGATTAAAACTGATTGTAAATTTTTAGCAATATTATTGAGCATTTTTATATTGAGTGAAACATTATCCTTTCCGTGTCACATTTTCAATTTCTATTTATTTAATATTTTTTATGGAATTTCGTGGGTTTTATGTATAATTATATATTTTTTAAATGTTTTAATCTTTGAACAGTCAATTTAATTTATATTATTAATGAGTTACTCTTTCAATAATTTAGAAATGTATGACAGAAACTGTATTAATGTTCATGATTTAAACGGGGGGGGGGGGGGGAAACAAACAATATATTTATACTTATTTGGGCCGTCAAATTTATTTTGAATTTAAAATTATAGACTTTGATTTACTTAACTGAGAATGTTTTTCAAATGAATAATCGAAATAATGCTAGAATTAATTACAATAATTACAAATATATATTATTTTTTTTATTTTTTTTATAATTTGTATACACAATTAATACAATAAGTAAATTAGTTAAAATTTGAACAAGACTTGAAAGACATAAGGGAAAGGAGCATCCATTGACACTACTTCCAATATCAAAGATTTATTGATTTTTCTTTGTTAAATTAATTGATATTATTACGAAATACTTATATATGATATACTACATTTATGAATATATTTTTTAATAAAATTGCATCATTTCCGCATTAAATAAATCTTGGAGTTTACTTAAAATTATGACATAATTCATACGTTGTTTTTATTAACGCAGCTTACATTTTATATTAAATAAAATATCCTCTTTATACATAACATTATTTTAAATATATTATGTATGTTAAACAATTAAATCACAGAATAAATCATATAAACAATAAAAAATAAAATGTTATTAAATATATATTACAAGACAGAAACAAATAAAATATATAATAAGTATTATTATTTTCACCCCATTTCGAAGAGATTTATATCTATTTAAATAAAATAATATTGGTTACCTACCTAAATACAGAGAAACCATATAAAAGAGAACTGAAGTTATGTAAATTGTAAAAGTAGATTCGAGTTGAAACCTTTTAGGTATATCATGGATATTTCTACCGGATATCCTTCCAGACAGACGTGCAATTTTGTATCTTTAAAAAAAACTCTTTTATCGTACTACTTCCGTATATATATATATTTAACAGTTAATCGTTTAATTCTGGTTTCAGGTCCGGCTACAACATCTCATCACATGAACAAAAAATATATCATAAAATGAGTTAGTTTCCATGTAAGCAGAAACATGATGATAGGTTATTATGAGTATATATAATCTTTGTAGGTAAAAATAATCGATTTAAATAAAAACACTTTAAATTATAAAACCACTTTAGGGCGTTACGAGTATATATCTCGAATGCTTAAATTCAGAGACCGAATAAAATAAATTTCTTTATTACAATCATTTTTGATATGAAATATTGAACATTTTGTGTTCAAAAGAAGTATAAATTACTTTGAATTATATCAATAAAATTTAATTCAAGTCCAGAATCAAATTATTAAAATATTTTCATCGCCCGACACACAATTCCACTCTATCTAAATCAATTATTGAAATTATAAAGGTACAAACCTTATATTATGATTTAAAATTGTATCATTGGAATGATTAAGTTAAATATTATACTCAATACGTATGCATTTATAATAGATACATTAGCATATACCTTCTGCTTTATGTTACATGTACTGTTGTATTATTCATTAGATATGCATAAAACTAATTTAAGAAAACAATTATGTAATATAAGTAACATAATGTATAATTAAGCCCAAAGTCAATAAATAATAGTAGCCTAATAACATTTATGTATATCAATATAGGAAATTTGGTTTGAGCTAAAATAATAAATAATAAATAAGAGAGACGGGAAGTGGTTCTTCAGCAGTAATCGCTTGATATAACTTTGTAGAACGCTGTGCCAATAAATTGATTATATTTTAATTTTGTATGTTTCGATTTATTAATACAAGTCAAAAAAATTGGAGTACATGATAGTCAATGGACTTATTATTATAACGTAATGTATAAATGTATTGTGATGCTACGACAATATTATAAGTCGTCTTGAATAATATTTTAATGTAGGTACATCGATTTTAACCCATGTATATACTATGTACTTTCCATAAAATAAATAATTTGTTAAATTAATTTAGTATACAATGTTCTGCAAAATGGGTCACGGTAGACTTTGAGATTGCAATTCACAAAGCTGTTGAAGTTGTTCGGTCTAACACTGGAATAGTGGGTTGTAGACTATATTAATTTTAATTCGACCAATGTAGTATGACATTATAACATTTTTTTTGCTAATTATTCTATTTTATTAATTTTTCACAGAGTTGTATATAATAAAAAAAAAATCATGTTTTTGGATACAATCATATTTAGTTTAGTAATGTTGTTAAAATTGTTAATTTTAAATAAAACTGAGTTTGTCGAAAACGTTGACACCTATCGAGTGTTTAATTTATCATTGAATAAGGAATTTTAATGAATATGTTAAATCTGAATTAAACTGTAAATTCAGTCCTGTATTTAGAGAGACAGGCGGATGTACTTTACAATAAGAACTTTATGGTTAATTATTTCATATTATTTTTGCATTGTTAACTAGTATTTTATAATTGACGAGTAGACATTAAAAATGTAAATTTTTGAAGTAAATTATAGGATATTTTCAAATTAATTTTTATCCTAACGTTTCTTAGAAACTGATTATTGCATTATGTGCACTACATATCCCGAATTAGGTGTAGTTGTTAGTTGTACTTGTTACTTATGTATTCTATAAATTATAATACATCATAATAATGTTATTATGTTAAATAATTACAAATTCATACTTTGATTATTTTATTTTACTAAATTCTTACATTTTAATCTGTTGTTTTTGGTTGAAAATAATATTTGAAAATAAGCAATACAATTTATATAACAAATAATCAGTTTAAGTAAATACATTTTTATTATATTATATTCCCATGATCAATCATGGAAAATATCATTAAATTATTTAATATGATTTATATAAAATATATGTAAGGACTTAATGTTTTTATATATTTAAAATTTTTATTTATGTATTAAAGGGTAGGAAGAGCCCTAAACGAGGGGTAAAATTGTAAAAGTATCCCGGGCTTCAAAATAAATACAGCCCTCAAGGCTGGATTAACAAGGCTTTTGCTTCAAAGCAGTAAATTTATAGGGCGGCATAATTCATATATTCATATAGTATTATACATCATGAAAAATATGTTGTTTTATTGGCTTCTTGATAAGGGATACCAAAAATATACTGCTCCAGGGCGCCACTGATACTTAATTCAGCTGTGATACTTAATCCGGTTTTGACAGCCCTGGATAAATCATTGCGTAGTATGAAAAACGATTTTCTCTTAAGAATGTTGAATAATCTTTATTTCATAGAATATTTTATATAGATTTAATTAATTAAGTTTCTTACTAGCTGGTAGGGAGCTGAGGCTGCATCATAGTTTTTCTACAACGTGTTAGCTGAGAGGTGTAACTTAGTTTAAGGACAACTCAGTTGTAGTATAATTCAAAAATAGGAAATATATCTAAGCAATCCACCAGCGGATGATTGCGGACCATATTTCAGTGCTTATTCAATAATTTTTCACTGTGTATCTAGTTATAGCTTATCCAGTTAATTTTGCCCCTCGACTACCATTAATACATTTTTTTTAAATATTTGTCCAAAAACAATATTTTTTTTCAATATAATATTATTTAATTGTTTTTAGAAAAAATCTAGTTAGATTTTGTTGGGTCACCTACCTACAGCTGATTGGGTGTGGTGAAAAAAAATAATATACATTTTGTTAAATAAAACAAAATGTGGCTATATAATATTTATATTTTTTAATTAATTCAAGAACAACTTATAAGGGACTTTATATTAAATAGTCAATCTTTTTCACTAACATACAAAAATGTAATCGTATATACATACAAGATTGTTTAACGTTTAGTTAGAAATAGTATATATTTTTTCTACAAGAAACTGTGTGCAAAGTTGATTACTAATAATTATAAAATAAATTAATTTAGCTATTTAGTAACTAATAACAATATCAAAAAACATATTTAAATGAAATATACTTAGTAATAATATATGGCTGCAGTCCGTTTTTGATCAGAATCGTTTTCCGTGTACATTGATATATCATTGAATTCAAATTTATCATGTCCATTACAATTCCCTACTCAATGACGAGGTACGCTCGATAGTGACCCACTTGACGCCTACCGCACAGCAGAGCAGTGAACACTTGTCCACGAATTAATTTTACAATACATTTCGTCTTATTAATATATCATCATAATATTTTACTTGAAGAATTATTTCATTCCCAGGTTTGAGTTTATATATAATAAACGATGTGCATTGCACAGATTCAAATCTTTTCATTGCAAGAATAAAATTCGTTTTTTTATATGTCATTTTAAGTCTTGTAAGTTCAGTATCTCACGTATTACAAAAAAGACTTCACATTGCAACATGACTTGACTTTTGGTGTTCAATGTATATTTATGTAGATCGGTAGCGGAATTCTGGTAACGAATTAACTACACTTTGAATTTATTTCAAAGTGAGCGACACGATGAATTGCGAAAGCACCTTTGAACACGAACTTCACACTTTTTCAAATGTCGTAAACTCATTTTGTAAATAAAACATAAACATATTATTATTATAAAAAATGTTTCAAGTATTGCCTGTGATCTTTTTAAAATGTATTATGTATTCTATACGTGAAAAATATGTCTTCATATGTATGTCATATTGATTTAGAATGGTGATATTAATTTTGAAGTCTTTTGAACAAAATACACATTATTTAAACCAATTTTTTTGACACGAGCTTAGTGGTATTAATGCTAAAGAATTCGGCTAAAAATTAAAATAATAAAATGCGTGTGTAATAACGCGAGGAAATTGTATAACAGACACGAGTTATTTGAAGTATTTACTGTTAGTATGCTTAAACATAAATCGTATACATATGTATATACAAACATTATATTATGCTCTTTTTTTTTGTACACACCATAAAATATCGTAAATTATGTTAAAAGTCCGTCAGGGGAATAACTCGTTTTTAAACCTATATCCGTTGGTATTCCGATTTAAGTCCTGCCCTCGACTCCTCGGTAATCCCAGCTCCGAAATGGCCAACGAACGGAGGAGGTGGTAAGCAACGAGAGCACGGAACGGATACATTTAATACTTAATATTATACATTTTTTATGGTCTATTATTTTCTCTACGGGCCGATATAAACGTTTCGGCGTGAAAATTCGTTAATAAATAACGCTCTGGGGCCGAGTATGCAATGGTTCCTGGTGCAGAGGCCGAGTTGAATATTTTTGGCGCAAAACCTATTTTTATGGTCCAACCCAAAAATTGGTAAGGGGTATATCGGGGTCGTGCAGATTTATCGACATGCACGTGCACGTACGCGCACAGTATATAACGCTATATGCCTATATGTAAAGTAAATATATAATGTACTTTATATAAACACTCATAAGTACACACTCCAGACTGCATTGGCCGTATAGATTCGGGTTGGTTTACGGTGCCGTTTAACATTCAAAATTCCGTTATCCTGATCAATATCCTAAAAGAATGACAAACTGCACAGTACACGCAAATTATAATTCAAAGGACGTGAAGATCAACGAGAAGAAAATATTTGACCCAGATGGTCTGCAATGGACGACGGTTTGTCGTAGAGAAGGATGCTATTATAGTAAAATATAATATTATATACGTTAAGATGTTTGGGTATGTTCAATAACCATGAAAAGGGATTCTGTCGTCAACATCGTCAAGATATTCAGATACTGATTGCGACGCCTCTGTCCAGATGGGTTGCTGCAGGTGCAAAGAAAATGTGACTTCTGCATTCATATCAAAATTTTATTTTTGAAAGAAAAAATAAAATCTTATCATCACGTTATTTCGACCTAAATTATATAGTATTATACAAGCGTGTTATAAATTAATTATTCAAGATATTGAACATTTTAATAAATAGGTACTTGTGTGCAGGTTGACATTTTGTTCATTATCAACACAAATGTAGTTTAGATCCTAAATTTATTATCGGTGTCTCTCATAGAAATAATACATAAAAACCCATATAGTTGTTAATATTTTGTTGCTTTGATTCTCAAACACGTACAGTTATTAAAATTTTCTGAATATTATTATACTAAATTTTCGTCATTATACGTGATATTATATTACCTATACTATCTATATATACTTATATTTACATTTAAACAATAGTAAAAAGTAGGCCTTCTCAGTTGAAGATTTTCCGCTCCAAAACATTGTTACCGACGACAAAAAAAAGTACATCATCATCATCATCATCAATATTATCCTTGCTTCCTAACCTAACGCTTTCCGAATCTTAAAAACATTTCAAGCAATAAAAAATATAACTCTCGAAGAGTAAATTATATCTCTTACAATGAAGTATTTTGTATACTTAAATGTAAAAATAATTAAAAATTATTTCGAATCCTACGATAAATAGGAAGTATATACCACCGAAATATTGTTAAGGAACACACATTTTTTTTATCAATAATTTTGATTAATTATTATTAAAAAAAAAAATACTTATACACCGCTTATGAAACAATGATTTTAAGATAATTATTCAAAAGTTATTATTGTTTCGGTTTTTATTTATCTACAGCAATCAATGTATTTTAAAAACATAAATATAAATTAAATATTTTCAAGGCTAGCAGTATTTTTTTAACGTCAAAGTTTAATTTATACAAACATTGATAAAAAGAAATATAAATATGGCTAGAGAAGAATAGACAAAAAAGTTTAAAAAAAATATCGTTAAAATCTGGGTTATGTTTGAATAACAAATGTGTGGCAATAGTTTAGGAAAACTTTATTTTTTCCGTTGGCAGAATGGTGGTGCTAATAACATTCTCCTCGTCCGCGTTTCTAATAATATATTTTAATGAAATACCCGCTTTCCGATTGTCGGTGAATAATAATATCCAATTCGATTACAAAATCCAAATTTAAAAGTTTTTCTGCGTATTATCTCTGGATATTTTACTACTCCTCGTGACAAATAAGACGAAATCTTCGACGTTCAATAAATATGAAATGTTCTTTAAAAAAATCAAAATAATAATTGATTTAGCTATATCGTTTCTCAATTACCGGAAAACTATGTGACAGGACTCAATGACAACGCCTTGGCGAATTTTAACTGAAAACAACTTTAAAATATAAACAAGATTTGACAATCGATTGTTGGATATTCGTATCCATGAAGATAACGACAAAAATTATTAAAAAGTGAACTAACAAAATACCATATTTTGATGCGTAGTAAATATCAACGTTTATGATTCTGTTTGAGTATAAATCATTAAAATTGACCATAGCTGTAAATGTATGATATTTATATTAAACAATTTGATGTCCATATATACATAATAACTATTAATTCAAGACTAGGACATAACAATTCTATTTTAGAGATTATCTAACGGAAAAAAAAAACTGGGTTTTTTAACACTTAATTAATATAACAAGATTTGCTTATAATAATGTATTACTTGTGTGGTCGTGTCACTTTACACTTTCTAATATAATTATCGTCCCGAAGAATGAGTAAATTAAATTATATAAAAAGGTATATAGTTGATTAGAAAGTGGTGGCCAATGGATAATTAAAATTAAAATTAATAGTTAAAAATGTCAATTCAAAAATTGATTTAAAAACTGTTATTAAATAGCATTTTATGGATTGTTGTTTTAGTCAGAATGACATGTATTAACAGGAAATTCTTATTCTAATTTGTTTTACTTGAATACGTGTTTTTTGTGTTAAGTGTTTATGTACTAAGACATTGAGTTAATCATCAACTAATACACGATGTCATATCAAATATTTTTTTGCTTTAACAAATATTTGTGTTAATAAATCATTATAAATTATTCAAAATATATCCAAGTTACTTATTTGTTTTGGGAAGAATAACGTTATCGGAAATATAATATTTTATAAATCTAAAAATTAGAAAAATAAGCAGCACAGTTATGTAGTGAATTTGCCTATCTTTAGCGCCGTCTTATCATTAATATTAATGTTTTAATTATTATTTTTATAATCAGTGTTATACTTCTATTATGTAATTATTGGTTTTAAACCCATAATCTAACATTAAAATGTAATATATATTTTTTTTAAATATTAATAAACCACGTTATTTTTCTTGCAGTAATGGTTTTTTATGTAATCGTATGTAATCTTTTTTACAATCTCTATTCGTTAATAATTACTGTTATTAATAAGATATAATTTTAATAATACCCTTAATATTCTATTAACATTAAAAATTATATTGTTTAGATATTATTCCTAAATTGCATAGCTTACTGTTGCTCTTAAATTAATAATTCTAATACTAAATACTATTTTGTGCCGATCTTATTCAAGTTATATAAGTTACCAGAAATTTAGCATTATTTTTTAAATTAAATTCTTACTTTTCATTAAATTTAAATCATGTGCTTCCAATTATATTTTGTACTTATAACAATATTAAATTATGAATGGAAATGATTAATACAAATTTAACTTTCAATGACATAAATATAGTCACGCGGTTATATTAGTTTATAGTATATACTTTAATTTAGGTAATATTATATTATTATATTTATCGTTGATGTGATGGAAATATAAAATATTATTAAAGAAATAGGCAAATTGTATGCATGAAACAAACTTCTAGAGGCTTAGCTTACAATTCAATATTTTATTGTCTACGTACGTTATTGAAAAAGTTTTATTATTAATAGCACATAATGCTAAACTTGCATAATTCACTCAGAATATAAAATGTATTGTACGAAAAATAGTTTACTATCAAGACCTCTTAAGCTTAGACTTTTATGCTGTAGAAAGAAGTAGAGTGCTCGCAAAAGTACATTTTGTATGTATAGTTAGTTTTATTTAAAGTTTTGACACACACGAACATACGAACACACACATACACATACACATTCACCTATATTGTCATATTGACCAAAAGAAACTTATATTCATAAATTTTTTAAAGTTGAAGAATTAGTAATTTAAATAATATTTTAACAATGCATTTTTAATTTCATGTTTTCTGGTGGAGTATTTACAACTTAATGATTTATTTTGTATGAAAAATTTCGAAAAATAATAAATATATCGAATATGATATTTATTTACTTAAACCAAATTCGTCTAAAAATGAATGGTATATTTTTATTTTATACATATCACTTTGTACATTATATTCATTTTTACATCGAATATATAATATATTATATTGATATACAACAAATTAGAGTAAAGCGTTCTCAACTCTGGTAAAAGTACATTCCATTATGTATTCATATTATGTACATTAACGTAATACCATCAAATTATATAGCTGCTGATTAACTTGAAAAATTTATGAGTTTTAGTATAATATGCAATTATAATTTATAACAAGTGGAAGAGAAACAAAGGCTCTCACTACTGAAAAAATAATGGTCAAAGATGTGTCATAACATTAAAGTTATACAATTATATTATGACGAGAGTCAAATAATTATTTAATTTTTCCACTAAATTATGTGAAGATTATGCTTATAGACAATTCTTTTTAATATAATAACCAATGGTGGAAAAATATTATAATATAGGGCTTATCTAATTATATTAAAAGAACATATTATACCACTTGCAACCATATAGGATGTTTTATAATCATAAAAATAATTGTTACCTTATATGTGGGTACATAATAAAATGTAATTATAATACTTATGACATTTTTTTTTTATATACAGTAAATTTGTTATTTATTGAGATGTATAAATGTGTGTTGTATAATAGTATTACAATTATATACTATCAGCTATCTAATAACATGGTTCGTGATTTACTATAATTAAATTTTAAATATTTTATATCGTACTATAATATAGAATTGAATATTCTTTTGCCAAGTAACTTCAACGATACTTATTTATTCAAACTAATATAGATAGTTATATTATTAAAATATATGCACATTTATTTAACATATACTGAAAAACATTTTAGAGAGGCGATGAATGCATTGATTTTACAATTATGTATGTGATTGTATTTTCTTAAAAGTTTTTTTGTATCTGTCATCATCATTAAAAATACTTCGATAGTTTACTTTTATAGTGGTTTTTAGAAGAAAATTGGATCTATTTGGAAATTTTGGGAGAGCGTATAAAATACAAATTATTTCAAAACGTTCAAGTAGCTACTTGCCCACACATAAAAAAAAATGTATATGTTATGTAAAATAAAACAAAAACGATTTTATTGTCTATGTATGATATAGTTTTTAAAATATTTTGACTTGTTCTGAGCTATTCATTTAGGCATTTAAAATTTTCTGTTTTTAATCCTTTTTAGATTTTTCTTTAAGTATTTTGGTTACAAGATTTTCATATTATAATCATTTAATTTAAATTTATAGTAACTTACTCAGTGTGTTAAGGTATACTCGACACCTAACAAACAGCAGAGTACTGAGTAGTTACCAATTTTCTCTCTTTTTTCATATTTAATTTCATCTCAAATAATAGGGATGTATTTCATATAAAAATATGAGATAAGTATATTAGAATTAAAAATAGCTGTAATATAATGGACATTTTTTATAAGTATAAATATTTGTAATGTTTCTAATACTTTTACATTTATTAGGCTTATACACGTTTGTTTGGATATTGAACGGTAAATGTTGGCTTCATTAGATAAAAAAAAAAAAAAATCGAAAAATCGATTACTATTAAATATTTATGTTATCTGGTCTATCATATAGAAATTATCAATAAAAAATAAATTAGGTCAGTACATTTAGTAAGAGTAACTTATAATTAAAATCTAACAGTCTTTGTCGTTATATTATGGCTTGTTGCTTTAAATTAAATTATTAGATTTTATTATTATTTTTTAAGACATTTACGCGTTTTAACAACATTTAAAGAATTAATCCTATATAAATTAATTTGAACCACGTAAGAACGTTATTTGATGTTACCTTTCTTTTTTTATTTTTATAGACGAACACGGATATACACAAAAACCAAAATAAAGGTATATAATCTTTATCATGGGCTTATAGCTCATACGATATATAGGTGCTACTAGTTTTAGTACCCATTAAGTTAAATTTTGATTTATTAACTGATCAGAGTATAGTATTAGTTTTATATTAAAAACATGTGATAACACTTTTTGCTTTAATACAATCTATAAGTCTGTGGTGATACACATGTCATATTAATTGTTCCTATTTAGTTAGAAAAGAAAGAAACTATTTTTCCGTAAGTTCTACCAAATTATTAATAGTTAAAAACTAAATACTAGTTGTATCTATTTTATGGTATTGCAAGAAAAAAAAATATGGCTTTGTAACTCTTATGCTTAAACTTAATTATTTTCTATATATAATGAAATTTTCAAAACATTTATAATAATTTCTATTTATGTATACCATGAGCTTCTTTGCACCATTCTACGGTATATTAGTGTTCATATATTATTTATAAATAAAAAAAAAAAAAAAAAAAAAATGTATATATAAATGATAATAAGTAAAAACAATTGTATATTGTATATGCAATGTTTTTGCAAAAATTAGTTAAACATATTTTATATATAAAAAAAAAAAAATGATTTAATATTTTTAGAAATAAAGGCTGATACCGTCTCCAGTTTTTCGTGAATAATGATTGAACATTGGATTCATGTTTAAATTTTAATACATTTATTATACCGACCTATTCAATAATTTAATATATACAAAACCCACTATAAAACAAAATTTGAATATAAACATTTAGTAAACAATTTAAGTATCTAAGGAGGTTATTCGTTTTTGAATTACAAAAGAAAAAGAAAATACATTTTATTAAAAACTGGTTTTGTGTAAAAATTCTTGTGTTTATTAATTTTCTTTTTTCTTTTAATTTTTTTTCCATATTAATTAGAATAAACACTGAATTTTTAATTTTAAGCTCACAAAGAACCAATTAAATTTATATTCTTAGCAGAAAAAATGTTGAAATTAAAAATTGAAGCATTTTTTCTACAATTTAGAGTATCTTCAGACACAAATATAAAAAACGTAACATTATAAAATCAATACATTTATTAATCCACTCAAATTCTAAAATATTTTGAAAATTGTGTAAAATCTAAATAATTTATTAATTAATCAAGTTTATATATATAAAATATACACAAATATATATGGTTATTTTGAGGTGCTAAAAGTGTTTATTTCGTATACTTGAATTTTGAACAATTCAAAAAATAAGTTTACCAAACTATGTATGTTATTAAATATTGATGTAATATATCATATAATATATTATATAATTTTAAATAATATTTTTAATGCTTGATATAATACTAATAATTATAGGATTATATTATTTTATAACATTCTGCATAATAAAATTGATATATATATACATTATACATATATATTACCAACATTTAATTAATTTCAACTTATGTTTATAAAATGTTTATAAAGAAACGGTTTTAATTGTGATTTTTAACAACTTTTCTTGAATCCTTAACCCAAAATATGTTAAGCTAAATAATTAAGCTGTAGGTATAAACTATACATTGCAAAATAATAGTATTGCGATAAGTAAATAGAGTTTTCTTATGTTATAAAGCAATTACATTTGTTATACAGAAAAATTGTCTATGTTAAACATAATATTTATAATACATTTCTTTTAGATTCTAATCATACCATCGAATACATTTTTTTTTGAATTAGACATCCAGTTTAAGAGCAGAATTTAAAATACATCAAACTTCAATCCTTAACTTTGAGAGTGGTTTATAATATAAAATTGGATCTAGTTGGTTGTTGGTACTTAGACATAAAGTAGAAAAATAAATTTCGATGTTGATTAAGATTTTGAAAAATTTTGAAAAAAATATTAAAATTTATTATTAGGTTTTTTTATAATTTATTTAAGTTATTATTCAACAAATATTTATTGTGGAAATTTGAAAAATTTCACTATGACTTGCATTTTTTTGGAATTTAATTGTTAAATGATCTATCTTGAGTTACAGTGACCTAAATTATTGATATATTGTTAGATTTATTGATTTTCTGTCAAGTCATTATCATTACCTATCATTCTATGATTAGCCAGTTTTCTACATCCAAAAATATATAAAGTTCAAGCTGTATTGAATATGTTATAATAACGAGGAAATTTATCAAATAAATGTATATCAGTTCTATTTATAATTATAGATTATATATTACGTTGTTTAAATAATATATAAAAACATTTTAAAATCATTTCATTTTTGTGAAAACAAATGGACGTGAATCTAAGTCTTGGAATTTACAAATTTAAAATAATTATTTAGTAATTAGTATATTAGTATTATATTTCTAGTTAATGTACATATGTAAATTAAATTCTGTCCATTGTAATAGCATAATTTAAAAATGGATGATCCGACTTTGCTTTTTTTTTTTTATTAAAAAAAAATGTTTGATATAGTAAAAATAAGGTTTTTATGGTAAGTAAAATCAGAAAAGTTGTCCAGAATATAGAAAAAATTCGGAAGGTTAGAAAATACTTTTTTAGGTTTGCATGAAATCTTAACTATGTTATGTGTTTATTTACTGATATTTGGCCTATTACCGGCTCAATAGTGTATATCTATAAGTATATATCTATATATACCTATCAATGTTTCAACTATAAAATATGAAAATTCTTTATGAGCAAAACAGTATTTGTCGGAGCAGCTGCTTATATGTGTTATTTGTCTATCTTAATAGATTAATATTTAAATAATAACAATAAAATAACGTAAATGTATGTAAATTATTTAAAAAAAATACTGTTTAAAAATGCAAGTTGGTTGAAATACGAATACAAAAAATTTCCAGGCATGTTTGACTCCATAAAATCTTTAATTCAATATTAATACAAGAATTTGAACTAAAAATTAATTTAAGAAAGTGTTTCATTCAGCAGTTAGTACGATAAAATATTAGTATTTAACATGAACCTCGTAATAGTCAAAATAAATATCAAAAGTATAAAATTAAAAAAAAAATTAATATAAAATATAATATGATCACTAATGGTGCATAAATTCAATGATGATCAGATTTTTAGCGTCAAACATCTAATCATATATCAATAATTTAAAGAAAAAATATTTAAAGATAGATTTCACGTTCTATATGTAAATGTTTAAATTATTAAAAAGAGTACTCCTTTTTCTAATAAACACGATAGATATTCTTGATAAAAATTGTATAAGTGATGTACTATTATGGCTGAACCACCAACTAAATAAAACGATAATACATAATATTGATTATTTTGATCATATTTTTTTTTTTTGTAAACTTCAAGATGCATAATTCACCAGTAAGTGGTAACAAAAATAATATGTCTTAAGTCATACATTATTTCCAACTTTTACCATATACTCAATTTTTTTTGACGTATAAACCGTATAATATGTAAGTAAATTTATATAATATACCAACTATAATTACATTCTTATCATTCAAATTAATTCGTAGTTTTGATCGGGCGTTCATAAAAATAAATCAATATATTTATTATTTTGTTGAATTAGAAGTAGATATAGTTATTAGTTAATATTATGACAATTTATTACTTTATTCTGATAAAATTACATAAACAATAGTTATACGTTTTAAAAAAATACATCTTAAATTAATAAGAGTTAAAAAAAAAAATTATTTCTTATGAATAATGAAAACGAATCAAGAGTAGTGAATCCTATAAGTATACTTGTAAATGGGCACTAAAGTTTATTTAACGTAAAATTCATCTTTTAATAACACCTTACTTTATATTTTACATTAAACGTTTTCATTTAATATTAATTAATGATTATTTGATTATGGTTGATTAAATAAAAATTAATATTGATATAAAAAGAAATAGTACCTGTGAAATATATTAAATTTAGTCTGAAAAAATGTATAATAATGATCTTACTTAATAAAATTTATTCTTATCCATACATAATAAAAATATTTTAAAATCCGAGTTTTAAAAAAAATAAACTACACTTCAATAATTGAAAAATAAGATATTACATTTTAATGATTAAATTGATTTTGTTTGAAAATAAGATAAAAATTATTTACGAAAAAATTCAATTATGTTTAGAATTTGCAATATATTGTACAATTAATATCTCTAATAAGTATCAGTGAAAAGTGATAAAAACTCTATTTTTCACGTCTTTCCTAAAAATATTCTGTAATTATTTTGTATTATTAACATAATATTTACAGTTTTTTTATAGTTAATAATCAGTAACATTGTCCATGTCATTCAATTTTATTTTGGTAAGCTTTTTTACGTTTTAAATAGATTTCGCTCATTTGATGATTATCTATGCTGCATATAAAATGAGATATAGTATAACCCGTTCAGTTCATATCAGGGCTCTTAGCAACCATTTAAGATTTTAAAAAAAAAAGTTGTCTGAAAACTTAATTGTTTAACATTATTTAACACAATACAGTTTTCAAACCACTGTTTACTTTTTAAATCGGAACAATTACCAGTATAAATGTTGATATTATTGTAAATTAAATTTTTATACTTGCTGATTTTTCTTTTTTTGGCTACTTATTTATTGAAAAAAAATTTAAGCACGAGTATAAAATATCCATTTGAGTCGTTAGTACATAACACGGGACTTGTAAAATTCAAACCATCAATAAGAAATATAAAACAATACAGACCTGTATTTATAATTTATGAACGATTTTTACTGACTTAAAAATTAGTCGAAGGTATATTCGCTAACGTAGAATGCAATTTCTATACACTAACCATTTGGTCGCAGTAACCTGTAGCTGACGTGGCTATTTTCATTCGACCGTATAATACCACTAGTTATCAAATAAAAAGTACATACGATGTATATACGATATATATATGTGTGTATGTTTCCACCGAGATAAGATTTACAGTTATGCTTGTGTTTATTTTGTAAATGCCTATTAGTATTTTGAAATATTGATGTTTTGGTTCTTTTCAAGTACTACGATAATTTACGCGCTATGAATAACACAACATTTGTTGTATCTCAAAATGTTCTCTATGGCTAAGTTTTCCCTGTTGACATTGAATACTATTCACAATAATTAATAAATACATTTTCCTAGAATATTTATAAAATAAACATGATATTATTTCACGATATGATAGCAGCTATGTAATAATACAATGTTTGCAGATACGACAAGAAAATAGCTTTTGGTCGTCGTATGATAACATTCACATCAACGGCAGATATATTGAAATGTCATAAAAATATCACAGGATTTGAATTTTATAATAAAAAGTCAATATCCTTAAAATTACGATTTCGTATTAAATAGATACATATTTGATTAATAAATACTTATTTAGTTAAAAAAAAATGTACTGTTATGCTGTACAGTAGGCTTCGAGTGGGTTTCCCTATGGATATGTTAAATTTAGTTTCAATGATGAATTATTGTTTACAAAAAACGATTCTGAGACGGTCTATCATTAAGTACGATGTTATTATTTTTATATTATCATTAAGTAAAGCAATTTATTATGAAAGAATAACAATATACGTAAAGTTGTCATTATTCGTAGTTTAAGTAGGTATGTTATTTCGTTCAAATTTAAATTTCAAATATCTATACAAAAAAAATGTACTTTTATATATATTTTTAAATATTTTGGTTTCAGTATAGACATATGAGAAACTTAATTGTATTCATTGTTTTTCAAGCTTTAGCTATAAAAATTTCACATTTTATAAATTTTAAACCACAATAAAATTAAATAACACAAATGTTGTAACATTTGAACTTCAAATGCTTATGAAAATATATTGTGCCTGAATTATTCCAAAAAAATATAATTGATTTTCAAATGCTGGTTTTAAATAAAAATTCTTATTTTTCCTGCTTACCTTGTAAAGTCTTGAGAAGTAAATAACACATATCATTCTAAAACCAATACTTTCATCGCTTTGCTCAGAATCTAATATATTATCAATAGTTACGAAAAAAAAACTATATACAGTAAATTATATAAATTTATAATATTATTTATTTTATAAATTATAAGTATAATCTCTTGTATCATTATAATGTTTAATATGTATTTTACATTGGTTAGAGTGCACATTATATTTATTATAATATATCATAATAAATTAATACAAAATAAATATTAGTAATTCTATTTTTGAAACTTATATCAACGTATGCACACAAAATGTAAGATATTTCATTATTTTGTTAGTTAAAGTTAATAATACTACGAAGTAAGTTAGTACATTATTTAGTAGCTAAACTTCAAAGATAAATTATTCATCATCTGATTATACTATGTATATTTAACTTCATAATTGTATTGCAATAAAACTTACGACTTTGTAATGCATTAGAATTTAACTTCACTGAAAAATATGTTCACCAATTATAATTTAATATAATGTGTTATTGTATTTGGATTTATATTAAGTTTTGGAATGTTTTAGTTTAAAATGATTAAAAGTGTAAAGTTATGCATTTTCTATTTTCAATATTTTTTTGAAAATTACAATTTATACGAGTATAATATTATATTGTGTAAATTATTGGATTTCGTAATCAAAATTTAATTTAAAATACGATTCGTCATAATAGGTAAAAATTAATACATTGCTCAACTATTAGTTAAATTGCATTGTACATTACCAACAGATACAGTTTAAAACACTGACATAGACCCATTATGTATCAATTCAAACAAAAGATGAACGTTTGTATTTTTATTGTAAATACATAAAAAAAATATATAAAAAGTATATAAATATATAAAATACTTAACATCGTTTATTATGATATAATTATTGTTTAACTCGCAATTCAGCAAATTATTCAAGTTTATTGTTTTATCAAATGTTTTATTTATAATGAAGCTTATTACTAAATCAAAATGAATACATTTTTATTGAAATAAAATTTTAAAATACCAATAAACTAGTATAATTAAAAATATAGGATACTAGTCAAAATACAATAGTTACCTGAACTATTATTAGATTAAATGCATGTCTCGTTGTCTTTTTTTTTGCAAAATTTTATATTTTAAAACATCTTTTCTTTGTATTTTATGGCCAGAATATTATGGTAGCCAGTAATACAGAGCAAATTCAGCAATAAAAACTATAACTGAAAATCGGTTTCTGTTCCTTCCACTACAAGATACCCACAGTACCTCCATCGTTTCACTGTATTATATACACCATGTATGCATATGTCGTGTATGTCAGTGTCTCATTTCGTTTTCATAAACACTGTACAACATCTAACGTGCTAAGCTGTTGCACATCGGCAGCCTGCGAATAGAGAAGCATGTCAACGGCGGCAAACATCTCACGCGTCACATTGATTGATGAAGCGATGAAAAGGGAATATCTCGTCGGCCGCCACGACTAGAGCTGCGCCGTTCGAATATCTCTGTCTGTGTGTACGTCTTTCTCACTATCTATCTTCCTATCTTCCTAGCTTCGTATACCTTCTAAAATACACAAACCGAACTAAACTCTCCCTTAGTCCGCAGACGTCATCTGGGACGGCCGTTGGTCCCACCAAAACCAGCGAGGAATAATATATATAAGTTTGGAAACTTTAATTGAGGAAGTTGCCGACGTGGAATTTGATTCTAGTACAAAATAGCCCCGGAATATATAGGGATATATATTAAAGTTTATGAGTAGAGAAGAGCAAGAGAAGAGGAACTAATTAGTTTCTTGCGACTCTAATAATTATTTTGTTTTTTGTACCTATAACAAACACGTATGAAGGAACTCTTTGAATTAATATTTATTATATTATATAGGTACCTACTTGAAATATAAATAAATAGTTATAACCACAACTTACTACTTTGTTTAATTTTAATTCAACGTGTTTTAGAATCAAAGTAACAGGAAAAGCGTGTTTTGGTATTAAAAGGTGCTTTATAGTAATCATAGAGGATTTATAGAGGTTTCATTTTTACGACGAAAGAATTTTTTTGTGAATAAAAAAAAAAAAATGGTTAGATGTTAATTTATGATTTATACAATTCAGTTTTTATATTTTTATTTTATATTTTTAGTAAGTACATACAATATAACTTATCAAAGCAACTTATAATATATAAGTTGCTTTGATAAGTAAAACTATAGTTTTCGGCACATACGAGCATACGAGTTGGGTCTCAAACATTAGGGATACTTATGTGTAGATCTATGCTAGGATTCCCGGGTTATTTTAAGTACACAACGTTAGGTATGAAATGTTTATTGGCGAATACAACGATGGCGCATAATTTAGACGCAGTAAACTGGACACACGTTAAACACCCAAAGTCGATTTAACGCAAGATAATTGGATGCATTCGAAATATTGAAAAGATACAATTGTTAACAATATAAAAATATACTATTGGAAAATATTGATTTTTAAACGTTTATGTTTATTACTATTTGCATCAATGTTTATCGCGAACATGGTATTTGGCGCAATATGTCGAAATGACGTATAAGCATTTCGCCATTTCGGACTTAAATAGAATATTATCAAAATTATTCCCAGAACCAAGTAGTGTAGTAGGTATCTAAAATAACTTGCACTCAAATATGTAGCCATAATTTTTCATATTAAGAAAATACAAATTGACAATAAAGATTCATATTTTAGACATTCATCGATCTTAGTAATTTTATGTATGAGTTATATTTTTAGAAACTTAGTAACATTTAAAATATGTAATTTATATTTTAGTTATCCTTTAGATTAATTTTTGAACATTTATAACATTTAATGCGTACAATGATCTTCGTCCAAAGTATTAATATCTACTGATAAAACAATGAATCAGCCATATACTAAATTAGAATGATACATATTACATACAGATAATCAGAATCCGGCATTACTTTTATATTAATATAACCGAATTTTAATTATTCTTTAAGTTGTTTATTATGTAATATACTATATCTATAAGGTTTCTAACTTTGTAATTGAGCTACGGCCCGGTAAGGCTAAAAAAATATTACACAATGCACAATACACATATTATGCATCGTTAGTATTTATTGGACTTGAAGTCATTATGGTATAAATATATACATATATGATTATTAATTATTATAATATTCCAATAATGTGATAACTACTGTTGTGTTTATAAACATGTTTAGTACTATTTTGCACACTTTTAACTATATAGTTATTTATACATTTTCACTATTGTATAATTCAATAGACGGCAATTTGGATATTAAACACAATTTATTTTTAATTTTAATACACTCATGAGTCATGATCAATACACTTATTATTTTCTATGTGAAATAAGATCCAGATTGTTTTATATGAAAACAAATATTATGCATTTATTTTATCATAAAACTGAAAATTTGAAAAAAGTACATGTTTAAATTAAATACAAATGGTTACCAATTAAGCTTTTGATATTTTAATTTTTTAAATGTTAGTTATTCTATACTAATTTTAGTATTTTACTAATTCAATTTGATTGTACATATTATGAATGATTTTAATTATCTAAATAATTTTAACGAAATAAAATAGATTGAATGTTATTGATGATATTTTTCATTACTCTCAACATTGAAATAATGTTACCAGTTTACCACGAATATAATATTAATTTATTACTCTGCTCACGTATATTTTAAATACTTATAATTCAAAAACTATTCGTCCAAAATTTAATTTTTATGTATTAAAATATTCCAAAAAAAGTCTGCTTCAAAATTGAAGTTTAAAAGATATTTTTTAATTCAAAAAGTGAAAAACTTGAAAAATGGTAATGATAAAATTATTTATATTTTTGTATTTTTATTCCCGTACTTTAATAAAACATCTTAAACTAAATTTATGTTGAAGAAATAACATTCTATTTAAATTAAAAAGTATTGCTAATACAAAATATAACGAAAATCATTCTTAAAATGTAATTAATTATTATTTTCAGTTTACACGGCTGAATTAATAAATGCAACCATCATCAACCAACCCTTTCAACTAATGAAATAGTTTGTATTGTAACAGTAGTTTAACCATCTGGTTTTTCCTATTTCCTATTGTTTTTTTTTTAACATTTCTCAAAAAGACTAATTAATTGTTTAAAAATTGTAACAATTTAATGTAGTTTTAATTATTTTTATCATTCAACGTTCATTTGTATATTATTTTATGTATCAAGTTTTTTTGTTTAAGATATTTCCGTATGAAGTAACATTTTTTTATACGTAATTTATTTTTAAATATATATTTTATTTTAATTTAAAACTAAAAAATGCATTAAAAATTGTATTAACGATGAATGTTTGCGTTTTAAAATCAAATAACGTATAGAATTTCCTTTCTTAAAGAATTAATATTATATTGTCAAGCTTTTTACAGTAAACTGCATTTTAAATTTAAATTATTAACAAACGCAAACAAAATATAAGCTTTTTGTTATTGAAATGAGTTACACACATTACTTTTTAATTTTTTGTTATGAGAAAAATACTTCCAATTCCAAGGGGACTATTAGCATGCACAATAAACATTTACAAATATTAAATTATTTACATATAATTATAATTAAAATTTAATTTGTACGTCAAAGACAGTGTAAGTTGTAAATTTGGGCGGTATTCTCTTTAGTCTCTGAGTGTTTTTCCCATTGTAAATGGGTGGTTCAATAAGATATGTCTGTCTCCTTTCGGTAGTGCAAGACAGTATATTTGATGATGATTGTTTCATGGCTGTAGGAGGTTTTTCTTTGTTTTTGAATGTTAGTGAGATTTTAATGTCTGTGTCTGGTCCTAGTTATAATTACACCGGTTTGACGAGAAACTGTGAGTATAGAGAGCAATTTATTACAGGCATTACTATTTAGAAAAAATGATAAATCCCTGTAAACTTTCGGACAACCTAATGGAAATTAGTCACAACCAATACAGTTTGTTGTAAGCTATATAATAAGTATACTCTTATTATAGACAATGATAAATTCCACGTGTATACTTTTTTTTACATTTAATATTACAATTAAGCAAAATATACATAGTTTTAACAGTTTATGTTCTGATCCGGATTAAAAAAAAAACAACCTAACACAATGCAGTCAACTAACAAGCCAGCTTGATGAGTAAAACTGATAATACATCGTAATGATTGTAATAATTTTTAATTGTATATAAAATCTTCGTTGTAAATGAGTGAAATTATTGGTATAATTTTATATTGAATTTTGATAATACGTATTATTTTTATTTCGATCATTTAAGAATAATAATATTATTCAAAATCTTGATTTGAATTTTTTTATATTATATACAGACATTGCAAACAAATATAAGTACGGTATTTCAATTGTAGCGAATAACGTTATAATAATACGAAATTAATATCAACTCCATCGACGATTTACAACGTAGGTAGGAACACTTATTGAACATGATAATTCAAACACAAGTGTATATAACAACATTTAAAATTAAGTGCACGAAGTACGCAACTAAAATTAATTATGGAATTGACAAATTCTAGTTGTTGTACCCTATTTGTACCATGTCTATTTACATTAATTAAATTTATAAAATTATAAAAGTTAAAAAAAAAAAAATGAAAATGAAAATATTCATCTAGTTGAAATATTACAAAAAAAAAAAATCACAACTATGGCGAAACAATTTAGTGAGATCTACATAACTTAATCAATACAAAAACTATTTTAAACAAACAGACATGTTCGGCGTTTTTCAACATTTTCGAAAATCACCTGTTTGAAGTACCTCTAGTGTTCATTTTCCAATCGATATGGGGACTTATGAGAGGTTTTCAGAGCACTTTCACCGAGTACCTTAAACAGCGTATATTCAGAAACAAACCCCCCCCACACGTCATTGAAAAGCCAATAGCTTTCTCGATATATGTTCAGAATCTAAAATCACATTATTATCGTAATACGACAATATTACGTGAACGACATGCGTTAATGTGGCGGAGGGGAAATTCAAACAACGCGTAGTACAATATAATGTGTACAGAGTGCTGAGAAAGTCGGTGCCGGCAATGACAATAAGTGAAAAACGGTATATTATATAGGTTTATAACGCTGTACGCGACTAATTATTATCGAGTGACGGGCGCCCGAGACAAAAGAATATAAAGTGTCGGGACGATCCTGATAAATGCGATCACGTGTGCCTGCGTCCTGCACATAATGGTACACCATATAAATATACAAAAGTTACCAACACGCGGTGTACCAATAATAATATATTATATTATAATACGGGCCGGTTTTCGATTCAACCCTTATTTTGAGCAAGTCCCGACGCTAATCGCTATCCGTCTGCGGGTCGGTTAAAAGAAAAAAAAAATTACCCGTACACGGTTTTTGCTGATAACCTGCAGTCTATTTCCATAGACATCGCGACTCTGTTCGAGCGAAAAAGACACCGCGCGCCGACGTCTAACTTATATATATATATATATATTGTCATTTGTCAGTGCGCACCGTGCACTTGGCAATTATTGGCGTACTCGGTAATTGATAATTAATTTAAACACGCGGAGATTCGTGCCGTACACTGCCTTTTACGGGCGGACCTAGATATAATATTATTGAATAATAAGCCCTATGAATATGCATATTCGTGCACATATATTACGTTATTCATGTATATAATATGCTTTAAGTACATGCGACCGACAGTGACGTGCGCGAGTGTTACTTATTTCGCCTAGATTTTCACACCCCCCTTTCATCGTATCGTATATACTTATACCCGGCTCCAGTCGTCTGACACACAAATGGACAAATATTATAAAAAGGGGTAAAAGACGGGAGAGTGAGCAGCGGTCGTGCGGCGGTATCGTGTGGATACATATATATTGCAGTACACACGCACACACACACACACACACACACACACACACACACACACACACACACACAAACACACACATACACATATAAATATGTGTGTGTGTATATGTATGTACGTTTAGTATAAGCGCAGCGGTAACATGACTGCAGTAACACGCGTGTTATACAACGACAGCGGGAATCAGTGGAGGACGCGGGTGGTGCAGGCAAAGGACATATATCGCGGAGACATGGTCAGGGGGTGGCGAAGTGGATCGGTATGTACAGTGTCTCAGTATGTATGTATGTATGTATGTATGTATGTATGTATGTATGTGTATATGTATATATATATATATGTATAGAGAGAGAGAGAGAGAGAGAGAAGGCACTTTGGACACACTCCAATCGACTACACACATCACTACCCGTGTCACCCGGTGGTCGTGTATACCATGCGCCGGGTGTGTGCGAGGTGCGTGTACGTGGAAGTGTTATCGGTGCAGAGGAGAGGCCTAGGGGAAGTGGGACGAGAAGGCGTGGGCAAAGGATGTGGTGGTGCTTGGAGACGGCACGGGGATGGGTCACGGTTAAAACGCGTAATGACCGCAAAACAGAAATGCATATTATACAAAAATAATAATAATAATAAAAAATTTCATCGGACCCGGCGGATGACCGAATTTATAATATACACGGATAGTTATTAATATTGTTATTCACAAAATATTTTTCGAACCTTTTCCGCCGTGACGCGTGATATAATTTCATATGAAAAATTGACAGGTCTCCCTAGGGGCTCCTATCGTTAAGCCCAATTATAATATTACAATAATAGCTGTTTGACATTTGGGTTCGTTTGGATTGCAGCCTTATAGGTATAATATTTTTATTTTTGTTATTTTCACATGGCGAACACTAATAAAGTAAAATAATAACGTACACCCAATGTGTTTATTATAATAATGACTTTTGACAATGAAAATTTGTTGTTTCGATTTTAGTTCCTGTCAACCAGCACTAAAATCAACAATACTTCTATCGACAAGTTGAAAGAGCCGATGAACTAGAATCGGTATTATGACGATCGTTAATTTTTACGCTGATTTTTATTTTTGTATTTTGAAAAGTTTCGTGTACCACCTATATCTTAATAGCGTAATTAAATAAATTCATATTACATTTTTTTTTTCTTTTAAGTCAAACAAAACAAACAATTGATTGTTTGACTTAGTATCTTTGCCATTTTCGATAAACATAATGTAAACAATTAATTATATAGTAAACATATTTAAAATAATTTACCGAGTCATATCAAAATATATGGTATATTAATGTTACATTAAATTGAAGATACCTGTGTTTCATAGAATATTGTTTATTTACTATCCCAGTTATAATGGTAAACAAATATTCTATAACCAAACAATTGTAATCTACTAATCTGCATAGGTTGTTTTTGTTATGTACGAACATAATATGTATTTTCAAATAATCTAAAATATTGATTACTAAACTATAGCTATGAATAGGGCGTGAATGCTTTAAATATATACTTTAAAAAAAACAAAAATAAACAATTTTATATTCATATAAAAATCTATTTATCTTCATAGTCTGTTGTGGTTGGTAAAATATAAAACGCATTTACATATGACTAAAATTAATACTCTATGCATTACGTACGTGATGGTATTTACTAATATTGAATTGTATATTATAATTTGATTAATCATGTTATAAAGATATGTATGTTAATTAAAAATTATTAATACAAAAAAAAATAAATTGTATACTATTAATTAAATTGTAATAAAAACACAATATATCTTATCATATGCTAATTTATGTTTTTTTTTTTAAAAAAAAAGGTACATAATTTATTATAACAACATGGTTATATACATCTTAAAGCTTTAAACTAAAAACAAATATTATTAAATTATTATTAAACTAAATATTACCTAATTCAAATGAACTGTCAAAAACGTGATCTATTAAAGTTCATATTTGCTATATTGTATTAATATTTTGAGGCAAAATATTTTGGAATAATAATTTTAATGTTATAATTATTTAGAAATGTAATGAAACACATATAAAATTATAGTAAAGAAATATGGTATAAGGTATTTAAAAAAAAATTGTTTTCTGTAATATAGAAAAATTTATCTTATCATAATAACTTAAAATATTTGATTCAGTTCTAACCACGTATTATATTATTATAATTTTTGTTGGAAAAATACTAAGTTGAAATTATTTATTTCAATGTTTAGTCTGTGTTATTATTTTTAATTCTATTTTATTTCAACAATTCTTTTTTATTCATCACTAACGATGGAAACTTCCCCGCTTTCTTTATTATTTTTTCTTTTTTCATACGCAATCTATCAATTATCTGAAAAACTTCTGGACCATAATAACTTTGAGCACATAGATTCTTAAAAATTGAATTGGAAGCTTTTGAAACGTCAAAAAAAAACTGTAAATTGACTAGAATCTTAAACTATGGTGTGTTATTTTTTTTTAAACCTGTGCACTTTAGAGCTGTCTAGATAGATTTGAAATTTAAAACTGCCTAAAAACAGCTTTGGATTTTGACAAAAATAAATGTACATAGTTTTATGTATATTATTTCAAAAAATAAAATGTCAATCTTAGACAAACCAAATAAGATACAACCTCAGATCTATACAACAATAAGATAATTAGTATAGCACTTTAGTAAAGATAGTTTTACTTAAATTTTATATATTCTTGCATGGAGATACAAATAAAGATTCTTATGTTTGTATTGTTCAACTTAATTTACTAAAGAATAATTGAGCTCTACTATTTCCAATAATACATTAAATCGTGCACATTACACTATAATTAACTATATTACATTTATAACAATAAAAAGTAAAGATAATTATTTGATTACTTTATACACATATGATAGACTTAACTTGATAAAAATAATATTAAAGGACTATTGGTAACTTAATAATACTTAACAATAGTAAAAATTAGAAAAATTAATTTTTATCTTATTATTTTGTAATTATTAAAATACTATTAATAATAATTTATTTTTATTTTTATTTAAAACAATGTTAAAACAATATCATGAAACTATTGCAAGACATATTATAAACAATCAGAATTACATAGATGTTACTAATTATTAAATTTAAAAATATTTTTTTAGATATTTTTTCTAAATGTCCACCAGTTTAAATTAAGATATCGGTAATAATTTTTTTTCTGTCTACCCAATTTATCAAATAAAACCAATATGATATCTAATTATAATTATTTTCTATTCATATAATGCATATAAAATATATTATATAAATATTTTTTGTTGAAAAATAAATAAGCTTTAATCCTTGAACATAATATTAATACGTTTCTTTTGATTTCAATCCATTAAGTAATACTATAGTACGTGCATATATCTTACGTTCAACTTCAATTACAATGGATGCATTTTGAAAGCATTACTCGTAAGAGAAACAACCTAGAGCCCTTATTCAAATAATGATCTTCCCATTATAAAATGAAAATGAAACAAACAAAAAATAATAACAAGACTTTGCTGTTATTATTATTATTATTATTATAATGAGAACTTTAAATAGATGATTCAAAATAAGGATATAAAACACTTTTATATGTATAATACCTATTTTACAAACTTAAGTGTTGAATGAGAACACGATTATTATAAATAATTAAATTGGTATTTTCATAATAAGTTGTACTCTACCGAATACTACTAATAATAATAATACTACTATCTACTCTACCTCTACTCCATAATAATTTAAATTGTGAAAGGACTTCATAGTTCAATATACTATGTACTATGTACATTGTTTTTTAATGAATGTATTAATAATGTTTGTTTAAATTGTATATTATGCATAATAATATAATACATCATAAAAAAATTAACATTTAACAACTGATTTGGTAATTTTTCATTGTTGACTTAAGATAATATTTAGATTATTAAAAATTTTTTTTACACTTTTGAGTGATTAAGTTAACTAAATGTATACTATATTTTTCGTAATACTTAATATAATCTTATATATCAGTTCTTTAAAAAAAATACACCAATAAAATACTACCAAATATTCAGATATACATTTTTCAAGATAAAATATTTCTGTAATAGGAGTTTTATATTATTATAATTTCTTCCCATTTTCCAAACAATATAAATACATATATGCAAATAAAAACCCTATATCCTATAAAGTTATCTTTTTTATGCTATCATATTTCATTCGTTTCATAACCTCATATATTTGATATGTGTTAAGATCAAAACTACGGATGTCGGATACAATACACAACGGTGAAAATAAAATTTTAAATACCAAATAACTAATTCAACTACCTAATGATAATATTAAAATATTACAAAAAGTTTAAAATTTATACAAATTTATTCAGAAAAAATACAAACTGCATATAATATGCCATCGTGAAAGATGCAAATCACATACAATTAGGCCACCATGCACCTAAATAACTTCGCATGATCATGTGTATTGTCACGGTTGTTGATAAAATGATTGAAGTTGTGAAGTCATCGAGGAAAATAGGATGACATAATAATTTATTGTCTTGCCAAGTTATGTAAATACTCTAACCAGCATTATCGGTTTGGAAAAAAAATCAAAATTGTTCGAGTCCAGACTAGATCATTATCCGTAACACGGCCGTTGGGCGTTAAATGCCAATACAAGAGATAGCATAATGGACAATCTATTGTAAACGACGCACGAAACAACGTAGTGTCGATTGTTGAAGTCGGTGTATTAGTCAATATTGGCAAGTCACAATATTCACATGCACACCTGTAGCACTATAAATGTATAACTACAATAAATCATAAATTAAATGATGGATGTTCATGCATTTGGATATTTTTTTTTTTGTTTAACAATTAAAGTTGCAGAGTAGGGTTAGTAGCAAAATTCGTTTTGTGACCTAAAGAATACAAAATTAAAATTATTATTTTACATTATTTTGATTCATTTTTATTTCAATGCACATTTTTATATTATTAGTGTATATTAGTACATACGTCTTGGTATCTTCGGATTTTGCTTGACATTTAACATTTAATTATTGTCTATTTCAATCGGCATTTTAGAAATACAGAATAACAAAGATTTTAGTACACTATGTACAATGTACAATTTTCAAACATTTAAAATGTTAACGATAATACTATCAAGACAAAATAAAACTTAACTCCTGATAATTTAAATTATTTTAAATACGCACATATCATATCTGTAAATATTGATCTAAGTTTTTCCAAGTATACCTAAACATTTTTTGAAAAATAGGCGTTTTGAAAAAACGTTCTATGCACTTCGACGTTATTACAAAAACAGTGATTATTCAGTGTTATGTGCATTTAAAAAAGGAAAAGGAAACACATTTTACATTAATTATTATAAAAAAATAAAAAATAATTTTAATGAATAATTTTTTATACAAATACATTTTTTTTTTTTTTTTATTAAAATTATTATAAATTATTTTTTTTATTTATATTTTAAGTGTTTAAAAGTTTTAATAAATAATATAATTTGATATTCTGTTCCATATTTTGATCCTTTTGCCCATATTTCTACGCATATAATGACGTTTTTATCAGGCATATTAATAAAATTGTATAGAACATAATATATTACAATTGTTTGGTACATAAAACATCCGCCTTTTAATTATAATACTCTATTAGCCGCTCAATAGTTTGCACCACATCGACAGTGTTCAGTCAAGCACCGAACGATCAACAAAATAACATTTAACGGCAAAAGGTGCTAAACGGTGCCTAGTCACTAAGTTCTCACTATTTTCGCTAGTCTATAATTACTACTTACACCGCTGATATAATCAGCACATGGTGTAAATTTCTCCCCCCTCCCCCAAAAAAACACACTATAATATTAAATTTAATGAAAAATTAATATTGTTACTGTGTGGCAATATTTGTTTATTAAACCCTTACAAGAAGTTAAGTAATAATAATAAACGTAAGCATCAATAAATATTTATCTTTTCTTATTTTATTAGCTATTATATTTTAACAATTAAATGTAACTGTTTTTTAGAAAAAAAAAATTATGTAAAGCTTAATAGTTCCACGAATTTCATTGTTTATTGTAATTATTAATAATAATTGAAAAATAATTAATACCTATGTCTATGATGTATTCTACACTTATTAAATAACCTAAATTGTAATATAACTTGCTACATAATATAACAAACGATTCGACGTTAACCTAAATTAATTTCACACTCTTTTTAAAATGGTTTTCTTTTTTATAGTGTCAGACAATCTCCCAGAATAATTTAAAATGAAAAACCATCTTTAAAAAATATAAACGATAAAGGACTCAATATTTTTGATAATGAATAATATAGGCGTTAAGTCTTCTTGCTAAAATTTTATAACTTTAAATACTTGTTTGATCAACTTGAAAAGTATTTACTATTCAGCATATTATAAATATAATACACACTTATAATAAAAATACATCAAGCTAAATTTGTAAATGTACATTTTTTTGCTTTATTACATCACATTTTCAAATAACCTATTTCAAAAAATATTATTTAATAACATATATTTATGATGAATATTATCTTCTTAGTTTTAAGAAACTGAAAAATATTTTAAATAACAAAATTAATTTGTTAATCATTCAAATGTACTGATGGTTTGTTACTTCTCAGCTATAATGAGTGATTATTTTATCATGGACCATATCTATATAAATATTTATAAATGTTTTTTTTAAACATTTGACTTACATAATTTACAGTCAAAATAAAACAACATTTTTTTTTAAAAATTATGTTTTTTATGTGAGCTGAGTAGTAGACCAACATTTTACAGAAAATCCCCATACCTCTTCACTCTTCTGGTCTGGTCTAAATATTAAATACTTTTAACTCAAAAAAAACTCGTTCTAATTACGATTTGTATGGTCTATCCGAGAAATATTCTGCTTCATGCAGTTAAATAAAAATTACCTCTTCCATTTGTACTTAAAATCGTTTCAGGCATAAAATATATACATTCCGTATATTTAATCAGAACCTATATAGCTATATATTATCTTATAAATCTTATCTTATCTTACAGGAATGGGCAACTCAATGCTACTACAAATTTTTTAAAGTGAAAATTTAGCGGGCCAGAAAATATAGGGCAAAAAAAAATTATCAATAAAATCTAAAATTGACATGTATAGTTCAATACTAGATAAGAATTCATACCTTAGTTTTACAATATACATTGTATTGATTTTATAAATATAATAAAATAAAACACAGGTAAATCCTATTATTCTATATTTTTATAAAGTAATTTGAAATGTAGCACGGGTCACCGGGCCAGTTAAAAATGGTCCGCGGGCCGCCAGTTGCTCATCCCTGATATAGTAATTAATAAGAAGACAGTAAATTATAAAAATGAAAATATAATTATACGATTAAAAATATGAATAGAAAAAAAAATCATAATTAAATTTAAAATTAGTGTTCTCAATTTGTATTTGTTATAAGCATGAGGCAGCATAAAAAAACATTGGCTAAGTTGTTGAATAAAAAAAATGGAACACAAATGTTGTATACATTTTGGCTTATACGTAATTATATTTTTAAAAGTTAGAATCATGAATATATTTTAAACAGATATGATTAACTTTTATATAATAAAAAAATAATACATATATTATGCATTTGTATCAAATAATCATAAGAATTTCAATTATTTTAGTTATTATAAAAAAAATTTAAGTTTAGATATTATTTACCCGTGTGTACTCCCTATTATACATATTTTTTTTAATGTTTTATGTTTAAAAGTAAATGTTTTAATGTTGGATTATGGTATATTCCTATAGACCTCGAATAAACACAGAGTAGATTGTTAGCACTCAAAGGTCAAATGGATTAAGACTTTTTTGTCTAATATCTGACGTGAACTATGGTCAACAAAACTTTAAGAATTTTGACAGTTTAAAGGAGAATTTTTTCTTCATCCTTTTGAGATGTCAAGAGTTTTGAATTTTCAAGTCTGAGTTAAACTTAAACATAGATAGTCAACTTTAAAAAAAAAATTGCTATTGGGAAAAAATTAATAAAAATACTTTTGACATTAAACTTCAAAACATTAACTGTTAACACGATGATATTGGTTACTACTTATTGCAATGATAATTGTAACTTATATTCAATACAGGTATAATTAAAAAAATATATATAAAGAAATATAATTCAACTCTTGTGCGTTTGTCTCAAAACTGCTTTTATCTACAAATGTATAATATCTCATAGTTGATAAAATATATTGTACCTTTATAATATACAACATAATATATATATATACCTATTTTACGATCATGGACAAAATGTTCAACTTGTTTACATTTCGTATCTATTTTTCTGTAAGTTTTTTAAGACTGTAACTTAAAAAATTCAATTTAATTTGAAATATTAAACAGGTACAGTAAAAAAAAAAAAAAACCAATAAGCACGTTATTATAACTATACACCGTATAAAGTATAAGTATGATGTGTATGTATTTATTTATTTTTTCGTATATTACAAGTTATAACTTACAAATTATTATTTTGATATTGTATGGTTGTAATATAATACCGCGATTAATACATCTCCGTCGCGATACACAGTAGGTAACGCGTAATTATTTTATACGTAGAATCAATCAAATTCCACTAAGCTCCGTATTCGTACATCTTGTCAACCTAATAACACTCTCTCTCACACACATACACACACACACACACACACCAGACCATGCACAACGGTACCGTAGTGTGGCTTATCGGTGTATTATATTATATGTAGAGCAATATATATATATATTATTATTCCGTGTCCATTACGCCGTACGACTGTGGCGGCGGCGACGGCAGTTGTAGAACAGTGAAATCGCGTTCGCAAGAATAACATACTCGTATAATATTATGTAAATACAATTCAGTTTTCCCATATCGCCCCCGTACACTCCGATAGAATCTAACATGAACATCGTTGCACTTGAATACATAAATAATGTGTTCGAGTGTCTGCTAAATATTTCGCACGGTCGTCTCGGTCGTGTCCCGCGCGCGCGTGTAACAGCTGCTGTACCGCCGCTCGCATGCCGAATGTGGATCGAATATAATACGTACACACACATGTAATATGCATGTGTGATACGGCTTGTATTGAGTCGTCGTGTGTACGTTATATAATCGCGCATGGCGTGTGTCGTGTGCGGCTAAAATAAAAGAGTAATAATAATAATAATCGCCTAATTAAATAGGACAATATTAATAGAAATAACGACGACACTTAAACAGAGATAGAGAGAGAGAGAGAAACATTAACGATGACGCGAGACGTAGCGGTACGCAGGTATCTCGGAGTGCGGGTAATTGGATAGCACTACAACTCCTCGATAATTCGAACATATTACGATATAGTTGAACACCAAAAACTTAAACGGAACGCAGTTATTTGTTTGAAAATGTAATACCAATAAATTTAACATTGACATAATATATTATCGTAAAAGAATCATGTGGTAGACAGTAGATCGGGACTAGTTTGGGTCAAAACACACATTTTGAATAAATGTGAAGAATCCTATAAATGCGATAGGTAGACATGGGTAAAGAAAGAATAATTTGTTAACCATATGTTCGTGACATAAAAATCGAACGAGAAATTATTGGCCATTTTGGCAATATTAAAAATAAAAATTTAAAACGGTGAATACTATTAATATTTTACTCTTACCATTAGTATTATTTCGAATAAGTATTGTATGCTATGTAAACGCGTATGTATTCTATTAATTTTGTATTTTTTTCTGTATACATTTTTACACAGTTACTGTGAATCGCAGTATTGTAATTAAATCAAATCTCTCTACTGAGTATTTATATAAACTAAAAGTTCTGCAATAAATCTGTAAAATGTGTGATCTATTTAGTATAGGTATTTATGTCAATTAGTAAGAATCGAGTAAAAGTATTAGAAGGTATTACTGTGTCGGTAGTGAGTACCGAGAATTAACTCTATTCTATTGAATAAGACTATAATATAAGCACCAATGGATGCATTTAAATTAGACAACTCCCCAACTTTGGATAATTTCTGGATCATCCGCTGGCAAGACGTCCGGTTCCGCGTTCTTATTACTATTCGTTTCAGAAGAATCGTGATAATCGTTATAATAACACCAAACGCAGTATTATATTTTAATAGCGATAACTGATAATGTGAAAAGACGCATAGTGGAAAACTTTAAAGGCCCACACACTACACCTACCACACTACCGACAACCACTACCCGCGCACACATAAAATTATAATAATAACAATAATAGTGGTGACGTTGGCTAGTATATTATTATATTATAATATAGATATATATATAGTATATACCTTGTGATATTAGCAATAGTGGTAGTAATAGCAGTAATAGCAGTAGCAGCAGTAGTAGTAGTAGTAGTAGTAGTAGTAGTAGTAATAGTAATAGTAATAGTAGTACTACTAGCGATGATGCAGTGTACAATGGCTGCGGATGGGATTTGCTCACCCCGGGGACGGGATTAATTATTTGTCAAGACCATTATTATACCAGTGGATGGAGTATTAGAGGGCACAGGCACGACGAGTATTACAGTAGTGCCTACGGTGTGGGGGTGAGGATGTATACCTAATTTAACTGAACCGCAGAAAGTATTCGTATTATATGCAAAGTTGACCTAGTTTTTCGGGAGACCGACCTGTTTATTGGCGACATTTCACCACCGACCAGCGCGCAAAATCCGTCGATAAAAAAATACATTTGAGTATTGAAATTCGCAAAAATTACAACGTACAATTCGTCGATTAGTTGAAGATGATGTTTTTTTTTAATTCCATAGGTGCCAAACTATTTATTGTCAGCAATTATTGTTCATAGTACAAATTATATTTTACCATAATTTCGAAATTAAGTCGTTTTGCGCGCGACATTTTTCGCAGAAACTAAAAAAGACTCAATATAATATTATCGCGATAGTATTATTACCATTATTAGTATTTTAGGTTAACTGATGGATAACCGAGGTCAGTTTGTCTGTTCATTTCCGTATTGCAAATACTCGGGAATAATCATGTACTTGATAGTTTATATTAATATCAGAGTAAAGTTTTAACTATAAAATTGATTAAAAATAGTAAATCTCATGTTATTGCAATTTGAAATGAATATTTTAGTCCAAAACGGTAATATTAACAACATGAATAGCTACGTGAGAATAAGAGTTTAATTGTCCTGCGCAGCAGACGATTACTATGACTTTCCACATTTCATCGCAGGGAACTACAACCAATAGAACAATATTTGTTAACGTTGGAATGCTATTGTACACTATTTAACTCGTAATATATGTGCAAACATTATATTAATTATTTTAATTTGTTTGATATTATTGTCGAATTACTGCTATTTTTAACGTTTATTGTTTTTGCCATATTTTTTTTTTTTAAATTAAATATTAAAAAAATTGAAGAAAATTAAACTTTACAGTTTTCAGTCTTATTTATGATTATTAATTATCCATAGATAGGTTATTGAGTATCTGCAGAAAAAACTTTTCAAATAATTATGTTATAATAAACTCGTTGTCTTGGGTTTATTTTGCGAAAAAAAACGAAAATAAAAATATTCATCTGTAAAATATGTCAAAAGTATACGTTTATAACAAACTTAATTGATCTCGTTAATGCATAGATTACTTATATATTATGAGATAGATTTTTACTCGAAATGTTCATCATATTTTCTAAGAATTCCAGTTTAGGTTTCACCTCGAACGGCGGTGTATACCTTGCTTTTGCGTGCGTGTATGTGTGATATATATTATAGTACTACCCGCGGTGTACCACCACCGGATCGTCCTGCCGATAGTACTACGGGCGCGCACACGAGTTGGGTTTTCGAAAATGTTCCACCTACCATTGATCTGCGCGCCTGGTAACCATAGCGACGCGACGGGCTGTTAGAGCGGTCTCGCGATGCCCCCCGTCGCGAACCCTTGCCGTCGTCCCTGCTCGGTCATCCACCCTCCGTTTTTCGCCCCTCTGCGACGCATCCTTTTCCTCCCTCTCACCATATCTCTCTGTCTTTTCTCACTGCCTCCCCTTTCGCTCTCCCTCAATCCCTCGCACTCTTTCGGATACGGCAGTACCGGAATCAGCGTGGTGCAGGCAGCGTAAGAGGGTGTGCTCAACCACCACCGCCACCGCCACCGCCGGACCATCGATTTTACTCGTTACCCTCTTCACGTCGGTCAAACCCACACTTGTCGCCACCGGCACCTTTTAATACAATCCTCTGCTCGTTGCTACCCTATATACTATTATCTATATAATGTAAATATTACACACACACACACACACACACACACTCATAAATCATGTATGTATATATATATATATATTCAAGATATTTATATATAATATACATTTTTACCTTACTTGTACAATATGTGTTTTGCTTAAAATGTCCATCTTATAATATAGGCTGCTGGTTTTAGTGTGTAAAAAATCAGTTATTAAATCATCCACTACGAAAAAATCAACTATTGATAGAAATTCAATAAAAATTAGTGTAAAACATAAAATGGATATCCGTATGGAACGATTAAAGGCTATTATATTATCATACATTTTTTATACAATTATTTCTACATTTCATATCTATTTTGAATATTTTTAATATTTTTTACAAAATGATATTCTAAATGCAAATACAATTTTTGTTGTTTTAGATAATATCATTTCAAATTTTTAATTTCTGTTATTTAGGTAAAAACGAGTTAAATAAACACTCAAACTGAGTATTCAATGTTACTATATACTAATGGTGTACAATTTAAAACTACAATGTTCAACAATACTATTTTATTTAAAAGTAAACTTAAATAATTAAACAGTCTGCTCAACAGCTCATGTAAAATTCTAAATTCTTCAAACTCCAATAAAACCATGGTATGTTACATATTTTTATAATTTTCAATGAGTTATCATAAATTGTACAACAAATCTATTATTAAAAAAAATCTAAGAACATGATACAATCAATATTGTAAATATTTTATAATAACAAAATAATTTAACATTTAAATTAAATCCATTAAAATATATTTATACGATATATTACTACACAACCAAATATTCCAAATATTATTACCTAGAGCTAAGTGATATACGCATAATATAATACAAGATTATTTTTCAATAAGTTCAATTTTGATTGATATTAAAGTATAGATATTTTTCATTTTTCTAAATTACAACATTGGTATTTAGTTAAATTTTTTATCATAATATAATAAAACTACATATAATACTCGTACACGTTTTTTAAATATCCTTCATGGATTTAATTAATATTTTTTCTTACTACATATAACTAATTTGATTTTATATCTCTTTTACTGAAAAATAAAATGTGATTGTTTTTATTTTTTAGTGAGCATTTTAACCTATTATAACATCATGATATAATACTTTTAGATAGCATTATTTAATTTAAAATTAATTCAAAATGTTTATTACATCCGTACAGTATTTTATAACTGTTTTATCAATTTGTGTAGTACGTGGTTCTTTTTGATTATCCAGCATTTTCTCTCCGTTATTAACAGTATGATAACAATAACAATGTACTTCGTTTCCACAACATTAATATTGTAATATTTCATTCATGGTACTTGCATTTTGTATCTTTGGTATAGTAACACTAAAAAATCTACTCGCGATAAAACTAATTGATTATTATTGTAGATTCGGTCCTAAAAGAATAAAATAAAATTTAAATTAAATCGCAGAAATAATATAAATAAATCAAACTCCTGTAGTTGAAAAATTAAAAATTATATTGCGTGTTTATAACTTACAATAATACACAAAATTCTTAAACAGATGAAAAATCGTAATGACTTTTGTTGTGAACATATGATAGTATACTATTTACACGGTCTGTTAGAGACGTTTTCTATCCATAAATTAGTAAAAATGCTGACTATTCACGGGATTACGAAAGGGAAACCCTATAGCCGTATCCGCGATAAGAAATGTCCTTTAATATGCGCTAGAAAACCAACCCCTGCGGGTTTTTCATAATAACGACATTCTTTCGCAAAAGTATAAATCTCAACAACTGTGATTGTATAAATCATATTTACTGTATAATTTATTTTCTATCAAAATAAAATATCATACACTACAAAATAAATGCTAATTTAACATAGGAAGTAAATTTACGGTCTCAATTATCGGTTAAACTAATGTATAGTTGTGGAAGATTTTGATTGTTGAACTATTTGAACTACCTATCAAAATAATTATTTGTAATTATTTAAAATTGTTTTAATTATTCCTTTAATTTAAATGATAATTAAATAAATAATATTTTGAAATAAAATATTTTAACCATAATACTGATACAAAAAATAAAATTGTAATGTATTATATACGTGTCAATTATTTTGTATTGAAAATTAAAAAAAAAAACATATTTTGAAAACTAATAACTTTACAACAATTTTTTTTTTAAATGTACTGTTGGAAATATCTATAAAACTAATTTTGAACCATGATATATACATGAACTATTATAAAATATCATTGCAAACAATCCTTTTGAATCTTTTTTCTGATTTAATTTTTAAATTTGTATGTTTATAATTTCTATCATACTACCTATATGTTTAAGACTTTCGAATATTTAGCGTTCTCATAATTATTATTAATACAATAGTAATAAGATAACAATATAGTTTACTGAATATATTAAATATTAATTTTATAAAATTAAATAATTATACGCTAAAAATTGTTTGCATAAACTATATATTTTTTAATCTTCAGTGTCTTTCAGTTGTCTTTAAATCATGAATCATGATTCATGAGAAAACTATAATAGTATGAAACGATAAATTGTTATCCATTCCATCTTAATAAAATTGCATACACTTGTATATTATTTACAACTGTAATAAATAACTATATAACCATTTTGTATTGTTTTACTATAACAACATTTTTAAAAAGCGAGTTATAAAATAGTTTGTTATAAATTTAAATTGCATAATTTCATAGTTTTATTTATTTAAAATACCATAAAATAATTAACAAAATAGGTTGAACACAGCATACCATGTTATTATATTATTGTATAATTTATGAAAAAAATGATTTTTTTCATAAACAATCCTGATAAAAATTATTTAATGCAGTTACCGTCTATAAAATTTTAAATAATATAATTTAATTAATAAGTGTTAAATGGTCATTATCAATATGTATAAATATTAATCAATGCACTGATTATAAATGATTATTTCCAAATAACTTATAACTGTTTCTACTGAAATGTTTGCAAATGCATTACTAATAAATAAGGTAACTTAACATTCTGAAGTTAAAACATTAAAACAATACAGTTCACTCGAAAATTACTAAAAAAAAAGTTAATAATTAATAAATACCTTCACATTATACTATTATTTAAAAATATTGATAATTAAATATTTATATGCATTAAATACGTACTACATTTTTATAAAAATATTTATTAAATAATTCCAGTTTTCAATGATCAGACAAAATTAACTTTATTATAAATTGGTAGAAATTAAAAAAAATACAACTACAGCCACATATAAGTAATGAAATATTACTAATTTGTATTGTTTTAATGTTAGAATAACTTTTCATCTAAATGTATAGACATACAGTAACATGGTGTTATACCTTATACTCCATATTTACATAACTTTAAAAGTTATAATCCAACTATACAATTTTTAGTAGAAATGTTATTCAAAACTTAAATAATCTCATAATTATCATTTAAACAATATTTTTATACCAATGATTCGTTTAAATTATACATATGCTATGTTATAAATAATAATATTTATAACCTATATATACCTACTATAATATACATTTTTATTATATAATATAATGTGTTAAGTACTCAATATTATATTTAATTTATAATAGTTTCGTTCTATCTGTATAGGCTTTTAAACGATTTGAAAATGATGTAAAAATATATTTTAAATGAAGATCCTTGCTTAATGGTCCATAAAAATATAAACTAAATTTTCTTATTTTATCGTCGTTATTTTCAGTGAACTCTTCAAATGAAAAGACTCGTATAATCAAACCACAGTGTTTACTGCGGTTTGCTTTCAAACGTTTGCTCTCAATTTCACACCCGTTAGACAAATATAGACGCTCAAAGTGAGCATATGATTTTGTGAAATTGAGTTCAAGTAATATATGAAAAAAAAAATTATATATATAAACTATATACTCCTCTTTTTTGTTTTGGTTATCATTTAATAAAATTGTTGTTAAATATATATTATATATTACCTATATATATATATATACTACATAACTTTATATATAAATTTATTTTACAGGAGTAGTCAACTTGCGATTAGCGTATTGCTTATAAAATCAAAATGTACTTGTTATTTAGAATTTTAAATTTTTTGATAAACATTTATAAAAACAAGACAAATTATATAAAATGTATTTTTATAAAACATTTTGGCTTTTGGTATCATTGTATATATCCACGTAACTTGCAAACATATTAATTTTGGCCACCCCTGGTATACTAGATCATAATATATTTTTGTGCGGAAGAATTTTACGTTTTACGGAGTGAATTCCTTGTATTTGTTCACTGACGTATATAAATATTGTTATTATATCTTCCTAAAACGATCAATTTATTGTCGTAACAATTCTTATATGTAGTCATTATAGTATGTATAGTTGTTGCTGCATTTAATGTACATACAAGCTACAAGATCTAAACTGTTTATATACAACTTTATTTCCTTACGACTACACTGCGTCATTTACAGTTTTATTATGTTCTCTTATTTACCACCGTTGATTTAGTTTGGCACAGTAGTATCTTAAAGGATTGATTTCAAAACGCTCCGGAATATATAAATGTCATAAACAACCAATACGAGTTGTCACAATGTTTGTGTTTATTTAACAAATAACAATCGATTACTCTCAAAAGTTTTTTTTTCTGGTATCTGAAAATATTTCCATTATAAATTAATACACAACAATATATTATAATATAATAAAATAAAGTGATAATAATGATAAAAAAAAATTGGTTCTCATATTATTATGTACAATAAGTTATTACTTTTTACATAAGTCATAAAATACAAACAGAAACTTTTACAGGAATCATTAATATGTATAAAAACATACACCGTTTGCACAAAAATTATGAAACATGTACTTTTTTTCTTAAATAAAACAAAATATGCATTTTCAATTTTCAATTTTTAAACTTGTAGTGTAAAGAATATATTTCTAGCTCAGTCTTTTATAAACTGACAGCATATAAAAACATATACTATTTCTACAAATTCCAAGCTTTACTAATGACTAATAGAAAATAATACACTTCATCAGATAGATATTAAATTAATTATTTATTCAGTTAACTTGATTGTTTAACTGAAATATTATATTTTAATAATTAAAACCTCTGATAAGCTATCACATTTATGTTGGTTTTTTTTTTATCAAACCATATATTAATATTCAAATATTTTTATTAATTATTAAATAAAATTTGCTATTTTATTTAAGCAACAGTACCTATACATTTATATAACTTCATCATTTTTAAAACTAAAAGAAAAAAAGGTTAACTCGATTTTAATTTTTTAAATGTAATTTAAAAATGTATATATAAATTACTATTGTAATCTATACAACAGTATAGTTTACTTAGATGTGACATATATTTTTTTTAAACCACTAGACGTCAGACCTGATCTAACTATTTTAATGGAAAATGGGTTAATTTTAACTTCAGGTAAAAATCTTTACTCCTGATTGTTAGGTAAGCACTCCACTTAAATACTTAATTGTTTATTTATAAAATCCTATTAATGTCTCTTCTGACTTATATTAGTAACAAAATACAAGTAAGTATTTCAATTAATAACTTCATGCAAATAAATTAAAGCTCCATTTTATGTGTTAAACCACTAACTGCATACTGACATGTATAAAAACATTTTTAGCTGAGTCCTCAATTCTAAATTAACTTTTAAATTGATCGACCAGTTTAACACTCAAATTTGTTAATTTTTGAACTCTGAAATAACATTAGGATATTAAATGTAAGACGATGTAAAAAAAAAAAATCACAACCTAAAAAGAAAAAACACATTAAATGATTAAGTATCACAACTTTATTGCAGTTAGTGATGTGACATATTGTGCATTGTGTAATCAATAAATTTTAAAGGCCATATACTTTGAGAATACATTCTTAAATGTGTAAAAATATTATTAAAACATTGAAGATTTCAAAATATCAATAAATTAATATAATAAATATTATATTTGTGGTAGCTTCAACTAGTATTCCATTTAATTTATTATCATCGACATTGTTATCGGCTCTGTATATTTAATATTAATGATTCAAAAGGTAAATGATTTAACTAATTGTTATAAAATATCTCCAAATGTAAGACTTTGTTGCAATAAATAAGTATGAATCTCAGTATGGGGCATGATGTGGCATAGTGTTTGGACGCAGTCACTGAATGGTGCAACGGCCAAGCACCACCCGGCGTTACTAGCTCTCGGGTGTGTGACCACCCGAGTTTTTAGCGACGAATACATGTTCCACATATCAGAACGAGTGTTCCAAAACTTACTGTACTTTACCCCATCGTAAAGAAAATTCCCAAAGCAGGTGGCCATAGTTTCCGAGGCGTATAGTAAATTTAAATATAAAAAAATCTCTGTGTAAAATTTGATTTATTAAAAAAGTGACGGTAAAATTTGATCTCAAGAACTCAAAACCTACATATCTTACGAATATTTTTATTTATAAGGAAATTATTGATTCTGATCGAAGGAAAAAATGTATCTCTATTTCATTTAACCCTAGATGTATGATTTTTTAGTTTGTGTATATAACTATTGTCAGTCATGGCATATTATTTTCTATACTTCATTAAAATTCTCAAAATATTTAGATATATTTTGAAATATGTGTACTACGATCCAATTCACATGAATTTAATACTTAACTACTTTTGACAAAAATTGTTTTACTCTAATTTAAAAATTAATAAAACCCTATAACATTAAAAAAAAAAAGTAAAACTAATTTTATGCAAACGAATATGTCGTGTTAAAACGTTTTTGTGTACAATTATATAGTATACAGTGTATGCAACAAACATATTTGTTCACGTTATACATTGTGGGTCAGAGATATCGATGGGAAACTACTACTGCTGCTGTGTCGAAGTGGTGGTGATCGTTAATAAAATGTACATACAAAGTGCTTATAACTGTCATTATAAATTCGTATGTTTTATATAATTCGAATTACTATTTTAATATTTTAAGCATTTAAGGTACTTTTTTCTGATTACAGGTGTATGTTTAACTGCACTCTTCTAATTTAAATTAAAAATTATTATTATAAAAACAGAGTTACTGAAACAGTGATTGATAATTTATTACATTTGTTAATTAGAAAAATTGTCTGCTATTCAAATATATGATATTTAAAAATATTTTAATAGCATTTAAAAAAAAAAAAATAACAACTAATAAATATCTCCAACCGAAATCATAATTACAAATTATATAAAATAAAAGCTATAATAGCTTATACAAATATATTTTAGTGTTATACAGTATACTCCAGTTACGGAACTCTTTCGGTGTTGAAAGTATCGCTCTGTATACCATCGACGACCTACCTAAAAATATAAGACGCAAGTAAGTATATATTTTAGTGGTTAACAGTCGTAATTGACCGTGGTTGGTATTTTATTCACCCCAATTAACGGCCAGAGTATTCCACCGCCGTTTTATCTTCAGTGTGCACTTGTCCCCACTTTCCGCCGTTTCTGCCGTCATGATCGTCGTATGCAACCTGTTGGCTGCGTGGAAAACTGGGTAAATATGATGTCGGACGTTGGATGATTGATGATGATACACGAATACAGTATGTATACGAGCTACGTAGCTGGGCAAGGATGGAATTATTGGCGACGCAAGATGAGTTGATATGTATGGTAGTCTGGTGAATGAGAGGAATTGTATAACATCTGTATAATATGATATTGAAATTCCCGACATCCTATTTTTTTTAAATTTTTTTTTTTAAATATTTTGGCACTTAATCGGGGATTAGACTGAAAATAAAGGAATATTAACGAGACATGTGGTCAAGGAATTGAGAACTTATAAAGAAACATTGATGGGTAAAACAATCTGTTACCATCATGTGAGAATATCCTTCAGAGTGGTCCATTCTGTCATATTATTGTGTGCTACGTGTGTCACGTGTATGGTCGTATCCAGGAACAGTTTATTTATAATTTTTACGATTTCATATTATTTCGCTATTAAATATTATATAATATATTATCGTATAATATTTAATAATTTAATATTTTTTATGTTGTATCATATTTAATCACAAGCGTAGAGTGAAGAAGAAAGGCCTAACGTCGTTACACTAAGGTATCACTCCTATCTTCATTTTGTACGTCAGTATTTATACGTCACTCTTTCCACCGATAAATTGGAAATTCGACATAGACCATAGTTCCTTAGAATATAAAATTTCTGGTAAGCAAAACGCATTTATTTCTAACATCACTATCGTCTTTGTTATTTCATTGTAATCCAGTGCAAAATAATAATTTTAAATATTTCACATTTTCACTAAATTGTTAGCCTTTAAATCGTATACGTATGTAGAATTTAAAAACTGCAACAATATATTAAGCAAAAACTTAAAAATCAAAAAAATCTGATTTGACAGACAATCCAAGAGAAGTCTAAATTTAATCTATGGATAATGATGCGTTTATAAATGCTAATAAAAACTGTAATAACACTATAGTGCTATGGTAATATAATAATATGTATAAAGTTAACCCAAGCGATCAGCAATCTTATTTTATTATAACGGTGTAGGAAATGATTTGCCTGAAAAGTACCTACATCATTTTGAAATTAATTGGTCATGGCTAAGGGAAGTGCAACTTCACGCACATTAGTGAATATGCATACTACTATTGCGTTTGAATAAAAGAGGTTCAGTAAATTACTGAACTTATCCGCTATCATGTCTTTTTTTTTAAACCAGTTACATTTTGTGTCCTGAATATTATTATTATAAGTTATAGATAACTATCGTTATGGGGTAATTTAAAAAATTGAATGACATAGTTTATATATTACTATAATTTCATAAAAATCACACAAAAATAAATCAAAAAAGTTAAATTGTTATCAAAAATATTATTGGATTTGTTTATGATAAGTGATTTTTAGTACATACATAATAATAATATAATTAATATTTAGTTACTCATACAAGTTAAAATTCAAAACCTTTAATTGTATTTATTTTTTATTGACTCAAAGTTCAATATAATAACGACCGATATCAATATACACTATCCGCTACCTGATTAAAAAAACCTTATTTATTTGAAAAGTTATTTTATGTAGCTATGCGGCAGTGTTTGAATTCTATTCCCTGTGTGTGTGTGTGCTGTTTGCGAATGATAAAAATAATATTTATATACGTCACTAACACAATATGAGATGGAACGGCATTTTTGTGTATGTGTATGTGATGTCATTTAGGTTTGAATAAAACTATCAACAAGAGTTTCTTTTGGCTAGAAGACTTGTTGATCGTGTGAACAGAACCACCACTGCCGGCCACCCATTACTAGCTTCGTTAATTTACTCGGGATTGATTTCGACGGCGGTAAACACGATTATCAGCACACACATAAACACATCATATGTATACACTAGACACATATAATATGTGTGTGTGTATATATATACTGTATATGTATACACGCAGACTTCCACTGACGCCGATCACGTCCTTAGCACGCACGATAATCGAGAGGTTCGTTTTTCCGCCGACACGGTATCCGATGTTTTTAATTGGATCGTTGAGAGATCGCTGTCGCATGGAGGGTTTAACCTGACGTACAGTAAGTCATATACATATCCATACTTTGAAGAGTGTTTCTATCGGTGTCGACTTTCATCAATATAATACACTATATACATAATGTAATGTGGAAAATGTCTCGCGTGTACATATTATATTTTTATACATATTATATTGTTCACGTATGCGGTAGCGGTAAGTGATGGTAACTAGCAGGAAGCACGCGCGTCTCAAAATCATGGTGATAATTTCAAAAACTCGAACACTGAATAGCCAAAGCATTGTGTACACACCGGTATAATCTGGACTAAATTTAAAACGCATTTCAATGGCTATAAAGCTATATTTTAAAAAACTGTTTTTTTTTTATATAATAGTTAGTGAGTTATGATGATATAGAGAATTATAAGTAATGAGCGTGATGAGAACCTTCAATAATACCTCTCAAAAGCAGATTATGTACCACTAAACTGCACGGAGCAGTGTTTCCCAACCTTTTTTGTAATGGCGACCGCGACCCACAAATTTACTGTTTGTTGGGTACTCGACCCTACTAAAAAAAAATTACCTGGTTCTTTTCATATATTATTCTTAATATAGTTGCTTAATTAGCTTACAAACACCACGAGTTCCATTAAAAATATTTTGTGACCAAATGTTGGGCCATGGCCCATAGGTTGGGAAACACTGGCATAGAGTGTAACATTAATTGGCAACAGTAATAAATTGCTGAATTTACCATTTTCTATCGATTCGTTTTATTATAATATTTTTTTTTATTTATAAGTTGCTAATAACAGTATTTCACCCGTAACGAACGGTTTTACTTATCCAATAAGTGCGTATATCAAAATAGTTCTTTTTTGAATCTGTTTGAATATTTTTTGATACATTCTTTGCTGTTCGTGATTTTCATTTATTTTATTAATTGTATTACTCTCACAGAAAGAAATTATTACTATCTTAAATATGGTTATAGTAGTTCAACGCCCCATATGATGAAGTGTATTTTTTATCTTTCGTTTTAATAATTACAGTATAGATGTGTACATATTATAGATATAGGTTGTAAAAACATAAAATATCACTATTTGTTATGAATAAATATATATTATGAATAGTTAATTTATAGAGCTTTATCGATAAAGAATATAATATTATAGTTAATAATTTTCAGCTTTTTTCGCTACTTTTTTAACCATCGGTTGATCTTTGAGAAACCCCGAAATTCGCTTTGATATATTCGTATATTAATATTATACTGCTTAAACGATTTAACATAAAATACTCATTTAAATATAATATACGTATTTGTTTTTGAATTCATACTTTACAGTTTAAAAAAAAAACAATTTTTCACCGAAAAAATTATGTCCAGACTTATTGTTTTTCTTTTCTTATTTACCTCATCTTATATATATCGGCTAGCCTGTATAATAATAACTAGCGTAATATAATATTAGGATACGCGTCTTATAGAATTAGCGGTGATCACGCGCCAGGCAGCAGCCCTAACTGCAGACAACAGTGAAACAATTCATATCCATTATATATTTATGAACCATAATAGTTAGTACACGATAGACAATACCCGCGAACAAACCGCTACCAAGACAACATTTACAGTGTATATGCGCAATTCATTATCGATCATATCGTGTCAAACGATGGTACATTTTAGACTCTATACAATTATAATGAATATCGATTGGGATCGCTTACAGCGACGACGACATCTAAACGCCGAGGTTAACTACCCGTCCTATTCCTTCTGCGTCACTTTAACGGATGACGTTTTTGCATTAAATATTAACACAGGGGAGGTACGCGACGTACGTATATAATTATATATATATATATATATATATATATAATATCACAGTAATAATATATTATGGTTTGTATTACACGGTAGGTAGTTAGGTACCTTCCTACTACATATTGTTTGTGTGAGGACCTGCGAACGAAACACGTCCCGTGTGGACGGCATATATTCGTTTATAATATGCATAATTATTCAGAGGGTTATATCAATACTAGAGTTACACACCCCTATTACAGACACATACCGTAAATACGATCAAAACCATAACGCCTATTATAACAGTATAATTTATGCGAATTGACGAAGTATTTTAGTAAAAAAAAAAAAAAAAAACCCATGTTATTATATACGTATCGGTTGAACAATTTGATTTTTAATTAAATCATCGCTTATTAAATATTTTGTATCGCCGGATACCATGGTATAGCAGTATAATAATACCATAGCATTATGCCATTTGGTAAATTTAATTTTAGCTATATAAAAATCAAATAATAATTATAATAATACCTAATGTACTGTAGTAAATAGGTACAGCGTTTCACGAGGGTTTCCGAAGGTTTATAATCGCAAATATTTAGCGAATTTCGATTTCCATGAATCGTAAAATGTTTTTTAATAACATTCCGTATAATCGTCGAATAAATACAATATTTTCGATCAATATTGTATTTGTGAGTTATTATACTATTTAAAACCGAATAATATCGGGGCTTTAATACCTACACGTCCGTCATGTACAACACTATTATATTCGACGAATAAAACGTTTATAATATTCTAGTATTTAATCGTGACTCTGCATAATATGACCGGCTATTGTGCGTACCATTATTATACGCAGCTTATTATTACATAGCTTTTGTTTTATGCTTTTTTTTTTCGTCGAGCTTGTTTAAGATATTTTATTTTTACACGCGCAATATCATTTACTACCGCAGAATTTTGACGACATTTTTCGTTTGTACACACATCACCAACGCCATATTGGCAGTAACTCAAAAACTTACATTACGATAAAAACGATTTTAGCGTTCAGACACGCTGTGAAAACTATCGGCAAAATCAAACTTTACTTTATGTATCTTCGTAAAAATATATAGCTATACTATATATTATATATCGAAAATAAACACATGTATGTATCAAAAAAAAAAAAAAAAATCAAATACTTTTTTATAGTTTCTTTGCACGTGTGATTTACGCACGTTTTAATGGTTTTGGCGATTTATTCTCAAGGCATTGTTTTGCGGGGTGTCTGTTCAAAATGTTGCAGTAGTATGGCATGATAAAAATTATGATTTAGTTTTTTTTTTGCTCATTTTCTTTCCTGGAAAACTGATTTAAACCTCGATTTGTGTTGTATAACAGACACATAAAATATGTTAAACTAAAAAAATATATTAAAACTGACTCCGGAGAAGTTATATTTTAATTTAAAATTATTGTCTGCACGGCGTCGTACGAGCTAATTAATTTAAAACTAGCATAAATATTAGCTCGACTGCAAAAAATTAACGTTAGTTTTTATTACGATAAACTGACTTTGTGGGAAAATCCAGTGAAGATAAATAATCGCACAAACTCAGCAGCAAATTGTGAGCACAGTCCCAAGGATTGCGCAAGAATTATGTAAAATAAGTACTAACATTATTTTTTTTTTCTTGGTCAATTTACTACAATATGTACCTGCACGGATATATGCACTTACTATACATGGGTACCTACCTATACTTTATTGCCCCCGGAGTGTTATAAAATATGGAACGGCGGAAAAATCCTGCTTTCACTCATCACGAGAAAATGTTCCAAAAACACATGTTTATGACACACCGTCAGTAACTTAAAAAAAAAAAAATCACGGATTATTAGAACAATGTAGTCAAAATAGTACCGCCCAGTTTACTACTGCAATATACATATTTTACTCGTTCCATTCATCATGTCATTTTACACGATGTTTATAGTCAAGGAAGTATGGAAAAAGATATATTGGACTTAGACAACGTGAATGCTGCATAATAACCATGGCATCATTTCGTATCCAGTGTGTGTGTGTGTGTGTGTGTGTGTGTGTGTGTGTGATAAAATGCATATTTAGGCCTTCCAACAAATACGTATTTTCGGGCAAAGTTCCAAAGATATAGATAACTTAAAATAACGGTGCCCAAAGTTTAATTTATTTTATTAGAAAAGATAAGTACAATAAGTCAAACATATTGATCGTTAGCCCGTTTTTTTCTATTGTTATCATTAATCCATATCGTACCAAAAATGTATTTAATATTCAAAACAAATACAACAAAACACATTCATGAAAATATATTGTATTTTTCTATAGTAAAATATTATATTATTATAGGTATCATACAATAATATGGAACTAACTGATTTACGTATTACAGCAGATTAATGAAATCGTTTTTCAGTATAAGACTCATAAAATATACGATGGCTTATTAATAGGGGCGATGTAAATATCTACATTGAAAATATATTTATGACTCTCGGCGAGTTTGGCATTAGTTATAGCTTATTTTTTTTTTTTTTTTTTATTATTAATTTTATCGAAATAAATGTTTAAAAAAAAAAAAAAAACGAAAACCAGTATGATGATAAGTTGTTTAAACGAAACGGTTTATTCATATTAGTATGTGGATGAAAGCTTAAGTAGCTGTACAGTATACACATTTAATCTCTAAGCGTATTACAATACAACGTGGAACACCAAAGTTACAACATAAAGTCTAGAGTTGTGCTCTTGTCACGTACAGGTTAATTACATTAGTGATTTCATTATTTTAATGAATTAAAGCATTAATGTCGGTCATATTCCTTTGTTCGCACCACGATCCATTATACACTAACAGCAAGTATACATGCAGTATCTCAGACAAATCAGCGTCTGTTGGTCGCAGAAAATGGATACCTATTGTTTCGATGCAAATTAAGAAATTGTTTAACTGTTTTATAAATATCATAGACAATTTGGTATTATTGACAAATTAACTGTTATGAAAACACTTTTTGTAAAACCCCTTACGTCAATTCCTTTAAATGGTTTTTTTATGCCTACCTATTAAATCATATTTGATAGTTCCGGTTGTTTCCTAAAGTTTTTTGATTCTGATATTGAATCCTCAACCAGTAACACCTAACTACTATATATCACTGATTTCATTCTACGAGTCAACTTTTATAAGATGATTTTTTAAGTATACACCATGAAAATAGTAAAAACTAACTCTTTAGCAAAAGCTACGACACCTACCAAGTAACTGACTTAACTGACAAGATACTGACTCAGTATCAAACATACTTTTGAAAAATGACCAAATTATGAAATGACACATTCAATTCTCAACCCCTGACCAAATAATTATGATACGTTTCAAGATTTTAAATAATTGATTTTATTACCAAATGCAGTTTAATAAATAATCAGTAAAATTCTCCAAGTCCTCATCAAATTTTAAATAACTAATAGTTATAAATGTATTCTTATAATATTATCTCCTCTTTATATACTAAACAATTTACCATATTAATCTAGTTACTATAAATTTAAAATAATAACCTAAACTGTTGAACCCTTATTATATATGAAAAATAAAAAATAATATAAATAATAGTTAATAATTAAAAGTTTTTCAAAAAAATATAAATAATTAAATTACTAATGAGTGAGTTGTTGTTTAAAGTTTTAAACTTTTGAAAAAATAAAATTATGTTCTCAGTATAAATATCAAAGAAACATTATGTTTTACCATTTAAAAAAAACTAATAATAAACTTCATTTATTGAATACAATTGTACAAGATTAATTTTGATGAGTTTAGAATGATTGATAATTTACATCAGTAATCTTATTAAAATATTATACAGATACAAGATATCAATAATTCAATTTGTATGCAATATTGTATTTCTACTGAAAACTACGACATACCTATTTATCATTTGTACGTATTTATTCGCAAATGGTCTTCTTGCTTCATAAATCTTCGTCATCGTTTTTTTTTTTTGCTAGTAACCGTGATCAGAATTATCACGTAAGGGAAAGAAAAGTGATTCAAATAATATAACATCGGACGTCTGAACGCACCGTTCAGATCACTGACATTTTCATTAACTTAACTGATAAGCTGAATAGTTTCAAGGTTAGGTGAAACGCAATTTTTTGATAGTTAACAAATTGGATCGAATAATATTTTTCATTACTCACGTAAACAGTCAGTACGTATTCAATTTAACTATTAATTATTATATGAATGTCTTTCTCTTTTTATTACTCAAAATAATATGTATCCAATAATTTTAATTCATTTAACAGTGTATGGATTTATATTTTTAATCGAATATAAAGATACGAAAAGTATTATTTCCCAATCCACTTGATCGTTATTTAATTTAATATTTATTCATTTTCAGTATTGTAACCATAGGTAAATTATTTGCAAATACATTTTTTTTCACTTCCGTAACGTTTTACGATATGATGTGTTATCAAACTGAAACAATACACCTGATTTTTTTTTTCATTAATTTCTATTCATATCAACTTGCGAGTTTTCATATTATGACATAATATATTTATAAGGGTATTAGCACAATTATACAGAACCATCATATTTGAGAGCATTATTTACAAACCATTGAACTAAAATATAAAAATTAATCAAGTGTTGAATATAAAAGTTTTCTTTTCAGTGGTTTTAACTATACACAATTATGTAAATTCTACATAAAACCATCATTAATATCCACTAAAACTAAATGTTGATAATAAAACATTTTAATAAATCCAAATTAAGAAATATGCCAACTAAAGGTTTGTTGATTAAACTGTTATATTATTTATAGGTAACTATAAAATATTACAACCAATTTATTTCGAATTCACAAACAATCAAATTAAATGTTTATAACAAAAGTAAAAACGTTTAACAATATACAAGCACCTCGGCCCTCGTAAGAATTTATATTTTATTCTGAACAAATACGTTTGAATAAAATAAATGTAAGAAACTAGTTAGTTTCTTAAAAAATAATCTATATTTAATTATTTACGTCTAATACCTAACAAATTAACACATAAAGTACACGCAAATTTAATAAATATTAATCTCCAAATTGATCCCCTGACTCGAGTTCTTAAATGTCTACATTGAAAATTATAATGGTATAAATGTATTTAGACTTCTACTTGCTTATAAAATGTTTATTAATCTGGACGAAATCATTAGGATTTAGTATAAGTATCTTAATATAATTATACATATTACAGCTGTTGATACAAATAATATAGTATTTAAATACATTTTAATGATTTTATTATGGATATAAAATATTTATATTATTTATTGAAAACTATTTCATTAATTTATTTGATTTTACAACTATACACAGTTGTATAATTATTATTTGGCTGATAGCTTCATATAAAAAGACGGAATCCCATTAATATTATTTACATCTACAAAATGTCATTAGTTACAAATTTACAATGTTAACATTAAATGTAACACGGCGAAGTGTATATGCAATATCGATGCATTCGTGTATAGTGTGATATTCTGTCAAATAAAAAATATAATAATAATATTATGTTTACACTATACGAGCTTATATGTACATAATCAGCATAAAAATCGTAAACTTGAATACCATACTGAATATAATGAATTACACAAAATAATAAAAATTCAGATATCAGTATGAAAGATGGGATTTTATTGCTTTATTTAATTTTATTAATATTTTGTGAAATGTATCAGTTATCGAAACACTAAATCGATTTATTCAATGAATTAATATTATTTAAATAAAATGTTATCGTGAATCAATTTATAAGAGTTATATTTAAAACCAATCCATTATAACTTTAATTAACAAATAATATGATGTGTACTAATAAATGACAATGGAAATATATGTTGATTGTTCAATAAATAATATTTGAATAGCTTATATACACAATAAATAACTAAAATTAAAATTGTACATACAATTAATGAGTATATTAAAAGTATATCATTTAATTTGTACACACCAAAAGCCTAGATTCAAGAATTTAAGACTATCCATAATATTATACATCTACAATTTGAACAATCCAAAAACTACCAATGATTCTGAATCATTTTAGAAAACGTAATTCTCACTTCTGAAAGTTTTATTTATAATCACAAAATGTAATTAATATTTATAACTTAAATAACATAACTGCTATTGTACATTATATTATTGATTTATATCTATAACTAATTAGACGTGTTATAAGTTAAACAGCAGTATGGCAATAATAGTATGTATATAACTTTTAGTATATAGGGGTAACACATTCAATTAATATACCAAGAAATAACAATAACAAGTTTTTATTTTTTTCAAAAAACGTTAACTTTGAAAATAACGTGATGATTTATAATAACTGTCTGCTAATTTAAACAATTAAGCTTATTAAAATTAAATAAATAAATAATTCTGTAATAATATTCGATCATAAACAATTTAAGATTCTGAGATAGAAATAAATGTATTGATTATGATGTGTTTTTTATTATTATTTATTTGTTCATATAATCTGTATACACGAAAAATAGTAGAACAAAATTTAATGCTTCAATTACTAATTTTAAAGACGATTTCTGATATAAAATTGGATCATGTTGGTACTTTTATTAGAAAATTTCTAGTTTTTTTTTTTAATAATTGGTGAAACAACATACATTTTTACGCTAAACCAGTTTTCGAAAAAACACGATAATTTATTTAATGCAACTCAAAAAACGAAAAATCATAGATATTTGAAATTTCCAAAAAATATTTGAGTATAATTTACTATAATTAATATTTTTCTATATATTTCACGAATATTTTTAATATTTTTAAGTTATTTATAGATATTTTAAATTTATCATTTTTTTTATAAAAAATTAAAATACCACTTATTTAATAGTTGAATCAAAATCAAAAAAATGTATATAAACTGGATTTGTCAATAAATATTTGAAATTCAAATACTATAGGTAAAATACGGTGGTTAAACAAAGAATAAAGATTTTAATTATTTTAGTATAGATAATTCAAAATTATTTTCTTGGAACTTTTACGAATATTTTATACACACATTTAAATTTTCAAAACATTTTATGTTATTGCCTATATAATATATTCAAATTATTTGTCATTTTTTATTATTGCAAAATAATAAATATCAATATATATACTTATTACTTATATGATAATAGAATGACAAACCGTCCCGCTCAGAATTATTTTTCATATGCAATGATTTATTATTGAATTCGAATTTAACACAACCATTACAGTATCCTTAGTCAATAATAAAGTTCAATCGCCTTATTTATATTGTATAGCAGAGTGGTTTTTTTAAATTGTATATTAAAAATTCAAATAAAAGTTTAATTACAAATACATTAAAATCCATAAGACATATATTTAATGGTATTTTTTTTTTTAATTTAAAAATTAATTACAGTTTATAACTTCTAAGTAATCATAATTTTATTTTTTACAAATAATAAATTAATGTTTTATACCTACTTATGATAATTTTTTTACACAATTTTTAAATAAAAAATTTAATCATTTCCACTTATGAGAATATTTTTTAATCTCATATACCTAATACACGCAAAATAAAATATAATAATACATTAAGACATCAAAAGTAATCTTTTAATTCAAGTATTTTATCGTTTCCAAAATAACTGCTTATTTTTATTATTCTCAAAGAATAAAACTAAATATTATTTATTTTGCTGGTCATACTTCTATTTTTATTATTTGTTATGTTTTTGCTATTAATTTTTTGGACATAATTTTTAGGGTAAAAAGAAGATAGAAGAAGACAATTAATAAGATAGTATGAATAATTAATAAATATAAAAAGTTATATAATAACAAAACAAGTTTTTTCAATGTTAAAAATAATTTTAAGATCATTTATAGTGCATTGTTAAAAAAATTCTGTTATGATTGCAATAAAACTTTTTTCTTGTTTTTTAGAGCATTTAAATTCGTTTCCTAATTATAACATAAAATAGTATGGTTCATATCAAAAACATTTCATTAGATGATATAGCGTAGTACACAAAAAACAATTTTAAGCAAAAACAAACAGTTTTTCGGCTTCTATTTAAAATGGCACATTTATTTATAGAATCATTAAATAATTTATTTTTCTAATAGTAATACTGAAAACTTAACTACTTTTTTCCAAAGACATTGCATTTATAATATTATTAGTTATTAAAATGTTATATCATATTATAAGTATTTATTATTATCATACAATATAATGATGAAAATAAGGGGCGCATGTTAACTCCGCCTGGAAAGAAAATCAGGTATAACAGTATACTATACATAGTATATTATTATAAAAAAAAATTACAATTTTTTTTGTGTATTAAGTTAAATAATCGTAATAATCATAAAATATGTAGGTATGATGTATGTCAGGTATATAATTAAACTAATATCAATTTTAGCAATTTTAACGTACGCCATCGCAACGGATGTTAACGTATTTAATGTCGGAAGGTCTTAACACTGACGGAATTTCCGTGTACTCATTACAGGTAAGAAAATAAAACTGGCGGAGTTTACATTAGACCTTTTATTACCTTTTTATTTAACCGGTATTCTGGCGGAATTTACAATCACCCAAAAATAGGTTTATGGTTTAAATAGATTAAATTTAATCTAATTGTCTTAATAATTATACATGGTGGTAAAAATGCTAGATCTACACAATAAGCATTTTTTGGAATTACAAATAAATAACTTAAATTTGTTTAGGTAAGTACAAACTAAATCCTATTTTCTTCCTAAATATTGAAGGTTGTATGTTATTTGCGCCAAAAACCAAAAAAAAAAAAAAATTATATATATATGCTATTTGCGCCACGTCTAAAATTTATTTTGGTAATTTGCGACAAATAAAACTAAATAAAAATGCATTGTGTAATCTGTGCCATCGTGTACCTACTAAAATTGTAATTTGTGCCGTTGTACATCTTATTAAAATTGTAATTAGCGCAACTAATATTATAATTATAAATAAATGTATATAAGAAAACAAACTCCATGTTTATTAAATAAGTAAATTTTCGTTTACTAATAAAACATATAAAAATCAGTCATATTATAATAATTATAAATAAATGTATATAATAATAAACGCCATCGTATTGAACAATTTTTCGATTCTTGAACTTTTCGATGGGTAAAATTTGCGTATAATAATAAATCTTTATCTCTGACACTTTTAATAATTTCACCAATATTTGTATCCATTGTTTATACTTTTATATAATTTAGGAATGTGAAAATAACATGAACGCACACTCGATTTATATCGGACTAACTGTAAATATCACGATTCACGACATTGCTGTTCAATATTGTTCGATGTCTTACTTAACAATAAATTGATAACCTGTAAATTAGGTATAGAGTTGGTCACTATAATAGGTGTGTAAAATTTGATATATATAAAGGTGTATGACCGCATTGTAGTAAATGCTCGCTTATACATTTAAAAACGAAAATATCCCTCGATTTGCTACGCAACACCACCCCAAGTAAGCCTAGTCACCTTAAGTAAATCAACTTTTTAAGAATGATGGTCCAAAAACAAATTGGCGAAAATCATTTGTTTTTAAATTACTGTCTCATGAAGTTCGCGATTATACGTGTTCGCACAATGATTTTTTTACATATTATACACGGAATATAATATTTAAAAATAAAAAAAAGAATAAATATCAATATACGATAATGTACTGATAACAGTTCCCTATTGGCTATTGAGTTATTTAACATATTTACAATATCAAAGTGTTATATCTCAAAAACTAAATTTGACCGCTAAATTCTGATTGCACCATCGTTTTCAGTGTAAAAAATCCCATCAATGTGATGGAAAAAAATGTAGAAAACTGCGTGGGCGCTAAACTAGATTTATACCGCATTTTGAATGATTAAAAATATTTTTTGGGTAAATTTTTAATTAAAAAATATTGAAAATATACATAATATTTTACTACCTACGTACTACTTGATTTTTTAAATGTTGTTTTATATTTAATAAATTAATTAAATGAAAATCCAATACAAATTGATAATTTTCCAATAGATATAATGAACTGTGTTATAACGGAAATATGATGTACATCATACACTAGCAGTACTTATTAAATTATAACAAAATAACATATTATCATAATAATGATAAATGATGCTCGACATCGTCAATTGTTTTATATTGAAAAAATGTGCGCAAAGAGTTAAATCAAATGAAGTACATTGAAAAATAAAATAAAAAGACCACTTAAAAGTTTAAAACGGGTACAGCATGAATCTAAATATTCGAAATCTTCTTTTAATCGTTATAATGTTAGTATACAGGTAATTTATGTGAATAAATAATAACAATAATAGTGTTTGAAAAAATAAACGGCCCCGCAAAATCCTATGACGTCGGCCGATTAGAATTATTGACGAACGCGCGCGGTAGTCGCTGGCTGGTAATAAACGACACTGTGGGCTCTTGTCCGGGTGATCTGTCACGGTGTACGAAAAAATAAACTCAATAAGCTTATTAATAACTTACCAGACACCCAACGTACCATAAATATTCTAATTTTTCACTCTTGAAAACAAAATGGAAGCATCGATGAATATGTTCGAAGTAAACGTCGATTCTGCTTCACCAATCCAAATGTTTTGCAGAGAATTGGTAAGAGACGTGATCGACAGAATCATCGTCGTCAAAGAATCAAAAGACGAAGGAACTGTGGTGCTTGATGAGACGGCATGCGGATCAGGTGACAGCACCATCCAGAAGGGCGCTGCTGCAGATGGTGATATAAGAACGTGGAAGATCCGGACGCAACAAAAATTCCGAAACGTGTTTCCCGCTGTCGGCGGCGTGTCTGGTCGCGGCGTGGGAACGCGTAAAACGAGCCGTATTGCGCGCATGTTGCGTTCGTGCGGATTAGCGGCGACGGACGATGAAGATCGGGCCCTTAAGCCGGTAATGCATATGACAGGACGACGGCGAACGAAGGACGAGGAAGCGGGGGATACGAGAAGGCGGGTAAGTCACCTGTGCACATTTCACCAGAGATCACTTGCGGGCGCAAACCCTCTTGCGGTCAACCCTCTGACGGTGGTGAGAGCGCTCGGACGCTCAGGTCGAGCGGAGCCGTAAACTCCCGCGGCCGAATAGCCCAAGCGAACGCGTCCGCGGTACTCGTTTGCCAGCAAGACCGATCGGAAGGATTGTGCGCAGATGACGTTTTAACACCGAATTCGCGTTTCCGAAATCGGCACCGTTTATTGTATCGTCGTTCTGGCAGATGCTTTTTTGTTTATATTACTGTTGTTATGTAATTTATTGTTTATGTACAAATACAACTGTTTTCCATAATCTATATTGTTTTTTTATTTAAATATTATTTTATTCCCTAATTTTTAAATCGTGCTTAGAATAGCTTCTGTATTTACAATTTCTAAGACATTTGATTTGAAATTCTAATCTACCTGGAAATGACTTTTTCTATCATCTTGTTATACACCATGTCTAAGACATATTTTATTATCATATTTTTTAAATATTTGTTTACGATAACATTATAGGTATATACGATATCCAGAAGACGTAAAGCGCTTTACATCGTAATATACATTTTAAGCGAGTTAAATCCTAATATTTTTTAGCCCCAAACAATAATTATAATATTCAGAAAATCGCATAAATAAAACAACAAAAAAAATGATACTTTTAACATGAAAGTACTACATACAACAGTATTTTCTATATTTTCACTCTATTTTGAAAAAAAGTACGACAATTCATTATTTTGGAATAAACAATAAAATCAATACATTCATCAGTTTGCTCAGTAGGTATCTAAATGTTTTACAAATATTACCGGAATACAATACTGTTTTCAAAATATCTAAATTATTGTAATTGAATACATACCTATCATTACGAGACAGTCTACCACATAGATTCGCGCAGAATCATCAAATGCCTCGTCGTAATTATATTCATATTTATGCTAAGGTAATACCTGTACTCTCGCTCGAGAACCTATACGACGTATTTATACCATCTATAATAGGAGTTTAATCATACAGGCCAACTGTATAGCAAGCTAATAAAGATGATTATCGGAATTCGACGGAATTCGTTAATCTGTCGGCTATCTTAACACCTGAAAAAAATATAATATTAGTGATAACTTCAATATTTCCAGGTGCGTGCAACATATATCTGGTAATAAACAGCATAATGCAGTAGATGTATATGAGTATATACTATATACTTACTATATAGCCATATAGAACTTAGGTATAGGTACACGCCCATAATTTAATACGTGAAATATTCAACAATCAAAGGAAGTGAAATATTATTTTTAATCTTTATACCCACCATATATACGTATAACGTATATCGGTATACACTATACATCATACTGCACCTATACTACCTATACATTCATAGCACGAAATATAATAGCTAACTGCAGTCTGATTATAATATTACCGCATTTTCTATCTAGATATATATATAAAAAAGAAAACCTTAAAATAAATTTAATAACGATGATATTTTCTGTTATTCGGTAAAATAATTTTTTTTCGTTTTAATATTGGTTAACAATATATTTCTGATATATTTTCTCTCGATTAAATTACATAAGTACTATTAATATTTAAATCACTATAATTATTGTAGTTGGTGCAATATTGTTTTAGTTGTGATACTTTAATTATGTATGTAAAAGATTAAATTTATAATGAGATCTGATTTCATAAAAAGATACATTTTAAAAAAATGTATAACAAGTCAGCGTATGTTGACAGATAATAATAGATTATAAACACTAAGATTCAAAATTGGATTTCAAACAATTTTTAATGATGAAAAATATTAGCCCAATCGAATGAAACACAATTGAAAAATAAAATAAAAAAGACCACTTAAAAGTTTAAAACGGGTACAGTATGGATCGAAATATTCGAAATCTTCGTTAAATCGTTATAATGTTAATACAGAGGTAATTTATATAAATAAATAATAATAATAATAATAGTCTTTGAAAAAATAAACGGGCCCGTGAAATCCTATATATAATGTCGGCCGATTAGAATTGTTGACAAACGCGGTGGTAGTCGCTGGCTAGTAATAAACGACATCATGGGCTCGTTGTCCGGGTGATCTGTCACGGTGTACGAAAATATAAATTCAATAATCTTATTAACTTACCGGACGTCCAACGTGCCAGACGCACTAATATTGACTATATATATATCAATACGATATGGCATCGAGTATCATGGCAGACGTTAACTCAGCTTCGATTACAACGTTCTTGAGAGAACTGGTAGAAAACGTTTTAGAAAGAGTTACAGATGAAGTCGAAACTATGGAGATTGAAAATGAAAAAAAGAAACTGATTAACGAAACACTAGAGGAGATGAGAACGGACGAAACGGCAGAGATGGACGAAACGGCTGCACAGATGGACGAAACAGTAAAGATGGACGAAACGGCTGCACAAATGGATGAAACGGTAAAGATGGACGAAACGGCTGCACAATTGGACCAAACGGCTGAACAATTGAACCAAACGGCTGAACAATTGAACCAAACGGCTGCACAGATGGACCAAACGGCTGTACAGATGGACGAAACGGTTGCACAGATGGACGAAACGGTTGCACTGATGAACGAAACGGTTGCACAGATGAACGAAACGGCAGAGATAGCAGTCGTAATCGGTGATGTTGTCGAACAAGTTGTAATGGCCGTATGCGAATCGGAGGTAGGGGACGGCGATAAACGCCGAGAAAAGCCGGACGCAACAAAAATTCAAAAACGTGTTTCCCGCTGTCGGCGGCGGCTGGCCGCAGCGTGGAAACACGTCAAACGAGCGCTATTGCGCGGATGTTGCGTCCGTGCGGATTAGACAGGACGACGGAGATGAAGATCGGGCCCTTAGGCCGGTAATGCATATGACAGGACGACGGCAGTGACGAAGGACGAGGACCCCCCTCCATATCCCCCCCATACGCGAATTCGGTGTTAAAAGTTCACCTGCGAACAATCTATCTGATCGGTTTTGAGGTGCAAACGGGTTCGCGGTCGTCGCGAGCTCGCGGGTCTCCGTGACGTGGTCTACCCTCTGACGGTGGTGAGAGCGCTCGGACGCCCAGGACGCGCGGAGCCGTAAACTCCCGCGACCGAGGCGTTCGGGCCTCGCACGCAGTTACGGTAGACACGTCACGACTTCACGAGCCCAAGCGGACGCGTCCGCGGCACTCGTTCGCCCGCAAAACCGATCGGAAGGATTATGCAGGTGACCTTTTAACACCGAAATCGCTTATACCCCCCCCCCTACGTTTATTGTGTCGTCGTCCTGTCATATGCATTTTTGTTTATATATTATTATTGTAGTGTATAATTATTTATTTTTATATACCAATATAACTGTATTTCCATGTATCTATATTGTTTTTTTTATTTAAATATTGTTTTATTCCCTAATTCTCAACTCGTGCTTAGAATAGCTACTGTATTTACAATTTCTAAGAAATTTGATCTGAAATTCTAATCTACGCCGGAAATGACCTTTTTCAATAATCTTGTTATACACCATGGCTAAGACATATTTTATTATCATATTTTTAAATACTTGTTTATAATAACATTATAGGTATATACGATATCTAGAAGACGGAAAGCACTTTGCACCGTAATATACATTTTAAGTGAGTTAAATCCTAGTATTTCTTAGCCACAAACAATAATTAATAATTATAAATTATAATATTCAGGAAATCTTGTAAATAAAATTAAAAAAATGATACTTTAAACATGAAAATACTACATACAACAGTATTTTCTATATGTTCACTCTGTTTTGAAAAAAAGGACAATTCATTATTTTGAAATAAAATATAACACTGATTTAACACACATATTTTTGAATGACAAAAATTGTTTCTTACGTAGCAGTTCAGTTTAAAGTGGGCTGGACTAAATATTATTATGTTCAACTATATTAAAACAATATAATTTATCCCAGTAAGTATCCCGTGACGTAATAGTTCTTATTTCAATAGAATCTCTTAGTCAACCATTCTCAGAAAATTTTCCATTCTATAATATACTTATATCATTTTATTAAAGATACGTCAAGTAAAATATGTCACGGAATTAGTAAACGTATGCATTTAAGTATTATTTTATATATTCACTCGTCATATTTATTAATATCATGTTAGCATTTTAGTTTTTATAATCTATATATAATTTGTCTAATAAAATAATACTGAAGATTGTTTATTGATAGAACAACTTGGATTATACTATCAAATTTTTAGAAATAATTACTTATAGTATTTACGTACCAGTTCGTCTTCGAAAACCCTTTCAGAGATATTTTGGGGCCCGGGGAAGAATCATGCAAGGGGCTCCTTTTTTGGACGTATGTAATTTACGCCAAAAACAACCTGAAGAAAACAATATTTATTTAATTTGCGCCACATTTGAAAATGTATTTGGTAATTTTTGCCACTTTTTAAGGTTTTAGTTTGCTCTACATAAAACTAAATAAATGGACATTATACAATCTGCATTATTTTTTACCTTCAAAAATTGTAATTTGCGCCATTATTTGCCTTATTCAAATTGTAATTTACGCCACTATTAAATAATTAAACATTTTTTTTTACAAATTAACATATTATTTTATTTTTAATCATTGACTAATCAAGTTCATTTTAATAGTTATACATTTCTAGAAAATTATTAAAAGTAATAATTTAAAAAAAAAGTATTAAATAAGTATACTTTCAATATTTAAAATTCAGCCATATTATAGTTATAAATAAATGTATATAAGTATACTTAAATTCCAACAATTTAAGTTAAAGTGTGGTGCAGATTAATATTCTATTTCGTTTTCTATCGTGGTGCAAATTACTGAAATTAATTTTTAGATGTGGCGCAAAATACATGTTATATTATTATATTTTGACGCCAATTACATACGTACTTAAATTTACCTATTGGTGGCGCAAATTACAGGTAATAAAATTGGCGCAAAATACCATCTCCCAAATTGAAGCATCTATATTGCTTCAAATCATGATGAATGATGATAAGTATAAAAAAAAAGTTTTTACCACACATCATTGTAAAGCCAATATTTTTTTACAGACCAAAAATTGGAAACAAAAACTACACTAATCGATAATCATAATAAATAATTGTCAACATCATTATCTATAAGTAATAATGGTGTTACCTATATAATGAAATTTAAAATACCATATGGGTAGTTTATAAATATGCCTTTTATTTTTATAAATCGTATTGTTCATACTATTTATTTTGTATACCTACACTAATATTATACACTGTACATATGATATGATATTATACATAGGTCATATTGAATTATTTTTATAATATTTTAAGATCACCAGTACTTTACCTTACAGTTGTTCTTTTAATTTGTTTAAAATATTTACATGTTAACGTTCAAAAAATATATTTTAAGATATGACAGTTTTAATTTATAATGGTAAAAATATCATATAAACATTATAATAAATATAAATAATAACATGTATAAGGATTATGATGTAGTCTATAGATCTGGCGTGGCCAACATGAATAAGTTCGCAGATCATATGAATAAATACAATGGTACCAAAAGCCAAAATGTTTATAAATACATTTTATACTTTGATACTTTTTTATAAATGTATACCTAAAAAATTAAAATTCATAACAATAATAATAATAATAATAATAATAAGTAAATTTTTATTTTATTAATAAGACGCGAGCCGCATCTGTCAATGACGAATGCCACATCTAGCTCGCTTATCGCAACATGTCGTAACACTCGTAACCCCTGTTATAGACTATGATAACAATAAGCTAACTATAATTAACAGTTTAATTATTATTTGTACATAAAACTAAAAAATGACAATTGGGGAAAAAGAATAATGCAAAATAATATTTAAAAATACATGTCTTATAACGGCCGTTGACCGTTTGTAATATTCTGATATACACGTAAGTGGAGTTATACTATAAGTTTATAACTCATCTTCTATCCGAACATAAGTGTAAAACGCCTAACATAATATCAGATAATGACTGGCGGAGCGTTGTGGTTATTTCTTTGATGTGTACATTACTTGATTTTCATCTCGTGTCAAGTTTCAAATTTAAATACAAGCAACCCATTTGAAATTAAATATTAAATCTATTGATCGTGTGCTAAAAATACCCAGGTCAAATAAAAATTATTTATCTATGTTGTGCGTTTATTTAATCAACACTGACAATGTGTATAAAAACAAATTAACAAATATGAATAATATGATACAGTAATTTTTTTTTTTTAATTATTAATATATCACAAAACTTTACACATGCATAGTTTACATGTCTCATTTTAAAATAGAACTGGTTAGGATTTAAAAATGTACCTACATAATTGTTCAAATATTAAATATAAATTACAATTACATTAAACTAAAATGCAGTAAATATCTGACAAATGACAAAATATTATAATAGTTTTTATTATAATATACGTGTGTAAGAACTTATCAAATTATTATCCATGCAAATAAATAAATAATAATAAACTTTTAAGCATACTATTTATAGGTAGTCTACAATATTAATTTGTAATATTATAGTTGAAGTGTAGTAAATGTTAATTTTAGAGTTAATTAATTTTCTATTAGAAGTACAAATATAGATTGTCTGGTCTTTATTTTATAAAAATGTAATCATTTGGTCAACATAATTACTTTTTGATTGGAAAATATTATAAATAGCTTAGTAAAATAGTATGCGATTTTATTATAAACGATAAATATCAGCATAATTTAAAGATAATTATAAATTCATAAAACGTGTATATTATACATTGTTCTTATATTTGTGTATGTCAGTATATTTGATTGGCAATATGTAGATACGAGTATGACCCTTATACAACTTGGCATCTAATAAGGTTTTAAAAGTATTAGTTTTTCTAATAAATTATAATCTATATTCTTATAGCAAAAAAATATTGTATAATGAAATCTGATATTTTATTTAGAGACCGTGTACTCAATTTCTATCCATACATACAAATATTGAAAATATTCTACAAATTCAATAAGCAAATAAGTATATTATAAAACTATTTTATTAGACCACCATTACACAAATCGAAAATAATTATCAATTTGTCATGGATTCGTCTTATATAAATATGGACGTCAGTCACATTATTAAATTTTCTACTTATATTTTAATGAATTAAATATCTTTAATTTATCTTTAAAATATTAAACTTTTGATCAATTATCTACTTGTTTATAACTTTGATCTGATATATTATAATCAACTAAAAAATACACACAATCAGATACAGATAAAATTTAATTTATAATATTAAAATATTTGGATTGAGAAGGTTCTCGATCGAGAGTTTCATACTAAAGCTATTTGGATGAAATCCAATGTAATCGGTTGAAAAATATCGTCTAAATAGCAATGTATTTTTTCCATTTTGTTTCCAAGTGACTTTTATGCAATATAAACCCGTATAAGTTTAACTTATGTATATTATTATTTGAATGTATATAGATATTTTAGGAAGATAGAATTTATTATAAATAATCATATATATTATTTAATTTTTTTTTTTAATAATATCGAAAAGCAGACGTTTTTATTTTAGAAGATACTAAATCGTATGCTATCTCAGACGTCAATCGTGTAGTTAATTGAACTGTTATGTCACTAATTTATTCTCTCCATTGAAATAAACAATTATACAGCTCATAAATGATTGGATGAGTACAATAAACTATATAGGAACAAATTTAAATTAAACAATTTTGTGCGCCGCATTCCGTTTGAAAAGAATTACATTTTAGGTCACTTTTTCAACCATGTGGCAGAAGTACTTTTAATTTATATGATCTTGTCATTTTGATGAAAACCATTAATAAACCATACAAGTACACTAAACATCAGTTAATTTTAGTCATGAATAGGTTTAATTATTTTATTACCAATCACATTATAATATACTGTGAATACATATTGGTTTCATATTATATAATTAATTTAATATTGGAATATAAATTATATACTATAAATTATTCACATTCTGTAGTCTGCAGATCTGTGGATCAAATTAATTTATCCTCACTGATAAATTCTCCGTCAATATCGATTTTAATTTCAATTTTTAAGTATGTTTGATCACGCCTGATTTACATACTATTGAATATTCTTCAAAGGTCTTCTCTAAAAGACAATCCAACGGCATAAGTATTATTAAATCGTATGAAATAAATACGGGGAGTGAAACAATATACACTTCTCAGAAAAAAAAAACATTTGTGTACAGAAAAAATATAGCAACGGGAAAATCAAATTAAAGTGTTAAAACTTTTGTCGCAGGTTTATAATGTATTCTTGTTGTTTCCGTAATTCTATATTCATTTATTTTCATTCGATATGAAATTAAATATTAGAAAAAGCACACCAGATATTTTTCATTTGGCCAAATTTATAAAGTCATAAGTATTTTTATAATGAAGTCCGCAACACCGCATAATACATGATCTGACGGATATGTTATTCGAAATTTCCTATAAATAAACGGGTGATAAGGCCTTTACATAACGATATGTACCCTATACGGCACTGTACGTTTCTTAACGTTTAGATCCCTTAAGCCCCGTACCACACACACAAACCCGATGACAATATTCAACGTCAACCGGCACTCGTATCCTTAAGGACAACAAATCAATTGTTCGGTGCCGAAGTTATCCGATGGTCACTTTCTTCATCGGTCCATCGCTATACATTTTTTTTCTTTTATTTACCAACAATCATCTTTATCGTCGATTCATGTCTGGCAGTCCATATAATATAATATATATATATTATATTGTTATTATTATTTTATATATATAATCGAAACATTACGAAGGATGTACACTAAATTGAGATAAAATGCAATTAGCTTATAAATAACTATGTTTAATTTTTCTGAAATCAAAATAATAATTTGTAAAACATAGTATGATATTATAATAGTTATAAATAAATATATTAATCTTATGGCAATAATGAATGTTCAGCACTAAAAACAAAAAAAAAAAAATTCAAAAAAAAAAAACACACAAATATATAATATTTAGTTTGTGGTGGGTAGTCGAGAAGAATAAAACAACAATATCGGTGTAATGTAAAAAAAAAACCGAAACACTGTACAACGTGACAATTTGTTTTTCCATGTCACACAAGTAATAATTATTTCCTCCATGTCACAGATTAGTGTCTCCGGCGGCCACGCGTTGGCCGATGTTGGCCATCCGGTTGGCGCGGTCGACCAGCACGGAGGTCACGTGGTCCTTGAACTTGGGGTACCGGTCCATAACTCGGGTAAACGCGGTCGCCGACAACGAGAACAGGTTGCAGTACGTGTCGGCCCTCACGCTGACGGGACGCCGAGAGCCGGACGACCACAGGCAGGTCTCGCCGAAATAGCTGCCGTCGCTCAGCGTGGCCACCACCTCTTTGCCGCCGGCCACCAACACCTCGACGACGCCCTCGTGCACGAAGTACATCTTCGTGGCTGCCGTGCCTTCGCGCATGATCGTGTCACCTGCAAAGGCACAAAAAAAAAAACCGCCGTCGCGTCATATTTTATTGATATTGATAGCCTTTGAGGCTCAAGTAAAGTTCAGTGATATGATAAAGTTAGCAAATAATAATAATAATAATATATAAGTAATATTATAATATATTATATAGTAGATACACCTAACGCGTGGAAAAGACGACACGTTCAAACGCCAAACGTCAGATAATAATAATATTATACGGCCCACGTGATAATATTACACGTTCACGTCCGCGACCGTTGAGCACTATATAAGGCGAGTAAATTCGGTTTGGACGTTTCGACAACGACCGTAACACGGTTTAAAAACAGTGGTCCGAAAACCACGTTTTTTCGGTATAGTATGGACCACCACTGTTGTCTTAAAATCGAAACGATTACTCGTTAGTGTCGAAACAAACCAGACGGGTTATACTTCCGCGCGTGAACTCGATAGGGTGGAACTCGTGGATTTATTGTGATAATGTGTCGTAGGTATATAGGGTTAGGTTCACGTGACCAAAACTGTAGACCGACGGTAAGGGATGTGCGTGTGTAGGGAATCGAGGGGATATGGCGCTCTAAATACACATCACTGTGTCGTAAATCTTTGTCTTATTCGAGTCAAACAATAATCGAAAAATCCTATCAGATGGCCGCGTGGACGTGCGTCGAAGAGTCTCGCCTTTGCACAGCGATCGCCGTAGAAACGTATTATCTGTATCGGTAATGTATTTAAAACTTTTAAACTTTGTGATACTCGTCCATAAACCGTAAAACTGCACTATTGTATTGTCTAATCGTTCAACTGCCTCGCGAAAATAACACATACGCCACAATAATTGACATTGACGTTTAATAGGTATTCACAATAGCCGAGTAATAAACCGTGTAATACCGACTACCCCCGTAATTTGTCAAATGTATAATTAATAAGTTACGTCGTTAAACTTCACAAGGTATATAAAATATGTCTTGAACACGCAAATCCTTTGGTATTACTCACCAACGTAATTCTCATAAATTGTATGTTATCAACTTAAAAACTTTTGATTAAGATTACAAATTATGAATCAAACTAATCATTTACAACTCGGATGTTTTGATGCAATATTAAACTTATGAAGTTTTAAAAATTAAGCTCACGAAGCCACATTAAATTTCAATGGTTATTATTTTGTATGATGCACTTATAATAAATATTATATCCAATAACTTTGTTCAGAACCTGTGGTAGTATTATGATATATTGTTATTATATAGTTTTCTTTAGTCATTAAGGTAATTCAAAATAAATGTTTTCGTTCAAAAATACAGATAACTAGAATTCTTTTTTCATCGATCAACTCAATATATGCATATACCCTAGTTGATTAAACTCGTAATTGCACTCACACATTTTAGACATTTTATAAATTTAAAAATATTTATATGCATAAAAATAAAATACAAAAAACTTTTTTTAGCAGATAGTAGACATATTGTTTATGACTTTATAGTTTATACACAATGTTAACAAACATAATAAAAAAAGGCTATTTTTTTTATATAATTTTATAGGAAAAATTATGATTTATTACAACAATCACGAAATTGATTCAACTAGTCAAATATATAAATTTATGCTGTATAATGTAAAAATTTACAAAATAATCTTGATTTTCTAATTTTCTAAATTTAAATTTTAAAAGTTTTCCGTGGTTCATGCAAATTACGATGCCAATATATATTTTAATTAATTAGTATTTTTACGCCACTTTAAATCCATAGAACATAATAAAATATTAATTATATATTACTTATAGATCTTATAAAAAACTAACAAAAAAATCTATAAATATA